>NW_026623269.1:2707626-2886119 GCF_030028575.1 Malurus melanocephalus | reverse complement strand
GTATAAGAACAATTAGAAAGGCTCACATGAGCAGCTCTGCATTGTTCCTTGGCTTATGTACAAGGAGGACTTTACACATTTATACAAAACCAAGAATCTTTATTGAACAGCTGTAAGATGATCCCTAGASACTCAAACATTAGCAATAAGACACTAAGCTCAGAAACATCCTTACATTTTGTTTTTAAAAGGAGATCACTCATTAGGTGCACTTTTCTCACTGGGCATTTGAAAGAGGGAATCTAGTATTCCAAATAAATTAAGAGTGGAAGAAATTAAGAGTAGAAATATATCTTTCCTCTTCTTTTGGAGGAGAAAAATATAAATACTAAAGAGTTTCTTAAKCTCACAAATCCCTACTTTTCAATAGCAGAGAAATTTCCAGATCAAATGGAAACTTCAAGATCAGAATGGGATGATTAGCATGATAATGCCACACTCAAGGCTTTCTTTTAACTTTTGAAATTATGACCCATTACAGAGTGAATAAATTTAAGATGAAGAGCTTTAAGTGGATCTGGCTAGAACTTCTGAGGATATATTCTTAGGTGGTGACATTCTGTAAATGCCTTTAAGACATGTAAATGACTGTGCCAGCTACAAGATGGTTCATAAATGGTCCCAGACAGGAGGTCTGTACCACCAGTGAGCAGATCTACCATATGTTGATGAGGTGAGCAGCCAAGAAGGAATTTGGAAGGCATAAGTTAAAAACAGGTGGATAGTGTTAGATGAAGAGTAGGATTTAAAGCTAAAGCAGGGAGGGAGGGAGCRGGGGGTGAATAGGGAGGCAGAGAGAGAACATATTAGTATTGCTTATGGGCAAGGGGAGCAGATGGTCACTTGTTTCATGTAGGGAATGGATATAGCCACTGAATTCTGAGTCTGGTCTCAATTTTTTGGTTTTATAGTGAAATCACCAAGATTGAAACATCAATCTCTTTGAGGTTCCAGTCCAAAATATGGGAAAATACATATGCAAGAACAGTATTATTGCAACGTATGTGATGTCTTTGCTATTGGCCAGTACACAAGATGAATCATAAATCTCCAAATTTTAAAATGATGAACAGTTGCAGCCTGAGCCAATTCTTCCCCTTTACCAAAACTGAGTCACTTATAATTGCTTTATCTGAAACTGTAGTGGACTCATGATCTATTTATTTATTAAAGAAGGAGAACAATCTTATAAGCTGATTGCACATGTGATTATGAGGAAGGAAAGCTTGGTTTCATGCTAGGTTCTCTCTTTAGCTTGTCTACAATAAGGTGTGCTCTCAGGGTGATAGAATAGTCAGTTTATTACCTGTTGGGMATACACTAATCCAAGTATTAGAGAAGAATTTAATATATTTTACATTTTTACCTGCAGAACAGGCAGTCTATCCAATGAGTTACAAACCCTGCTAGTGTAAAACATTGAGTTAAATGCCTGAGTATAAACATKCTGAAAAGGGAAAATAAAAAAAAAWTCTTGTAACTGAGGTCTTGAGAGTGAAATTTTGGGAAGGAAAATCTTATATGAAGAAAAATATGTTGAAGCGATAATACTTATCTTTAAAGGAATTCTTTTGTATAAAATTACATGTTTATTTTTAAAATGCATATAACASCTGATATGGGTAACTTTTATTAAATACTTTATCTGTCCACAGACTCTTGCAGTGATRAAGTAGTACCAATGAGCTCTTTGAAATCCTTTTACATCTTCAAAGTGCAGTACATACCTAATCCTAACTGCACCTCATGGCTACAGAGCTCCTGTGGGAGCTAATTACTGGCGGCCTAAGGACACGKCCCCAGCATGTGCTCTTTCCCAAGRCTTGCTTATGTACTTCAACTAAAGTCTGAACCTGCAATGAATGCAAGTGTGTTCAGGAATAACAATGACTTCAGAAACTCTCTCCTTACCCATCTTCACAACAAGGAAATCTCAGTGATACTTATGGCTTTTGAAAGCACTCTGGGTTGAAAATAATTTTAATTGCTAGAGTCCTGGCCATTTGAAGATGTAATTTAAGAGTATGGTATTTTTTTACAATTTCYCAGACATTGTATATCCATAAAGAAAAATTAGGAGAAACTTTCAGTCAAGATTCCTTTTTTAAACACAGTATTAGAACTAAAATGGACTTCAACAAGTGGTGGCAAACAACGTGGGTGCTTGTTTTGCAGGTAAATTATAGAGTCTGTGTCCAGAAGTTTCTGTCTCTGKTTTACATTTTTGTTGAAACTGAGACCCTTATGATCTAACACCTACTRTGATCTGAGAWMTCCCATGACTTTCCCACACAGAGARCAAAAMGTCATTAATCTGTAACTTATATCAACTCTGTCCTCCCAGGAACATTGTAAACAGTTGATCTCACTTCATTATGAATACTCCAGTCTGTCTCTGAGAGATGAGGATGCTGTTCAAACAAGAGGCCTGGAAACTTTTGGTTCTTTAAAAAGCAAAGAGAATTTTGAGAACGGGTACATTGCAAGGTGGCTGCTGGTATCTTTTCTGTTGTTATTGGAGCGTTCCTACATATAACAAACAAATTCTGTTTGACTGTTGAAACAGAATGACAAATGGAGGTCTGGATAATACATTGATCTAGTCTGTCAAGCTGAAGTTTGATTTGAAAGTCAGTCGTATGTTCTTTTCCCCACATATCCAGGGAATGATGACTAGAATGATTAATGTATAATCTAATTTAGGAAGAAAATAAAAAAGGTTTTTCAGATTTCTGAATACATTCTTGTATTAATATATTCAAATAGGTTTCTTTTTAATTGATGCAGTTTTATACATTAGTGCCCTTGTACCATTAGTCATCAGAGTCAGCCCCTTTTTGACTAAGTGTAAACACTGACTCAGAGCAAGCTGTCCTGCATGAACTTGTTCCTGATTTGGTGAGATTTCAGGGGGAGTTAGATGTCATGCTGATACTTTTCCTTTCTCCTCAGAGAGCACAGTAGGCAAGATTCTTAAGAGGTGCAGCTGCAGTGGCAGTACTGGGATTAGCTGTTGGTAACACAYAGTGGTCAGGGAATTTGACAAGGCAGGAGCATACAGATATACACAGAAAAAAACACATTCTTTCATCAATTAGCAGATTAGATTTGATTCACATAGTCCCAGTGTGGGCTTAAAACAGTAAATTTGAATACATGGGAATATATTTCTGGAAAGGTGGTGTAGAGGAACAGGCAGGGAAGAGAGTTGAGAAACTCTTCAAAGAGAAAGCTGGTTCCAAATCTGATCTTAAAAAAAAAAAAAGGAACAGATTATAAGAGCTTAGTTACCACATATGGACATAGATCATCTACTGGACTGCTGCTTACTCACAAAATTACAGTTTTTGGTGGTTGTGACTGGGGCTGGTCTCTCTTGCTGGTCGGGAAATAGCTGTAAATTGATCAAGAAGATGGATAGAGTCATTCTGAGTTTTGATAGCATCAGTCTTGTTCCTCTCAGCTCCGTAGCCACGCTCATCTCATCAAGTGACTGCTGTGCCAGTGAGTGATTCCTTCTAACCTACCTGCTGCTTATGCATGTGCTCCTGAAGTTCACTTTGAGCATCTTATTAACTCCCCCATGGCTAATGTGAAAGGAGATTACAGCCTACACAAAGCAGTACATATAGGAACTCATCCTTAGTGAAGATGTTATCCTGCAGACATTTTTGCTCCTAATTTCAGAGAAAATGAAAATTACAAGAGTTTTTAGAACACATCTGCAACCCATCTGACTTCAGCAGGTCATCTGCTGCTGCGCAGAGCACTGAACTTATTAGCTGTGCACAGACCTCATGAGTATATTTTATACAAGAGCTGAGGAGCAAACCTGAGATTCTGATAAAAGTTTGTTCTTTACTGAAGTGAGGAATACGCAGTCAAATTAAGTATTCCCTTGAGTGTGCATTTTAAAACTTACTAAGCTTAGTACTGTAAAAGGCAAAATTATCCTCTCCTATGCATACTCATTGGCCTCAGGGGTTACATTTCTTCTTCCAAAGGTTGAGGCTAAGGACTGATAGTAAAACACTATTATGTCAGCAGTAATGCTGAAAATGCTGAGCATGGTAAGTGCTGGAGACAAAATTAACATAGGGACTTTGTACAGCCATGTGGGATTGGTCAAATCTGGGATCCTGAATCCTCAGTGACCAGCACAAACTGATACAGAGGATAAAACCAGCAGCAGGTACTTACATGAGATAGTGTCTTCAAGGAAAGTTTTTTACAAACAGTAGTTATTGTAGCCGTGCTTCACATGGTAATTAAGAGTCTTGCATCTTTCTAAGAACTGAATATCTTGAACATCTGCTAGATATTCAAAAGTGATTCAGATGAGATCTCTAAGGAGGAAAAGTAGCAMGGGTTTGTAAATATGATCAGATCCTACAATAATAACTGAACATCAGTGCCAGCACTAATGAGAAAAACAGAAGTTGTTAAAATGGGCTAGAAGCTTTTTGGCCTATTAGTCTCTCTGCCAAATGAACTTCTGAGCATTGATACAAAAGCTTTTAGGATGCTCATGGAGTTAACTGTATGTTTTACAATGCTTGTCTTGTCAGTAAAAGACAATAATTTCATTGAAATACAACTTCAGTGAAAATAACTGCTATTTCCTTATTGTTAAACAGTTCTGATTTCTTGTGGTTTTCAATCCCATCATAAGAATTGCAAGGGAAGAAGGACTTCTGTACAGCTGCTTCAGAAATTATTTGTCTGCRATAGCACATTTGTTTTCCATCTGAGTGTTTGCTTAAATTGCATTTCATCCCTCATTTATATTTCTCATCTACATGGTAACATTGTGCATGCTGATGCAGTTTCTCTTGCTATCATCCACATGACTCTTTGTGACTTCATTTGACACTGTATTAAGGTAAACCACARCCTTGTTAATGGTAATAAGCATCAAGGTGGTTGAGTGCTCCTTTGAATGAAGACAAATGAAGGCAGGGAAATGTAATGACTATACAACTGTGAAGTGAAAGGGGTGTCTTAATGGACTAAAATCAACTTATGTGGATAAAATGACTTCACTAACACACAGCTGAGATTAACTTGACTGATTCAGTCAACAGCTTGCTTTAAGGTATCCTATTATTGCCGTTTCACTAAGGTCTAAATCATAACGGGTTCCCTGAGTCTGATAGCTCTGGTAGCACTCATGCCTGTAAAACCTAATTTTACTCCTGGGTAYGTACTTAGTCTAATTTATTTCACTTCCTAATGCTTATTGCACAGAATATATTTGGACATAACATTTGTTTTCAAAGTTTTTGAAGTAAAAAAACCCCTAGGCTATCAGAATGTCCTATGAGAACAGATGTCACAAAGAGAGTGGCCATTTCAGAGGCTTTTCAATGAAACTGGCTTTGAAATCACACTAAGCTTTTCTCTATTCTAATATTTATGCATTGCTTAATCTGTCAGCTGCTAGATGGCACAGCATATTTCCAGTTGCAATATGCATTCATACAAACATTATACACAAAGGAAAAAGACGTGATAATGATTTTATCATGGTTAATGGAGCTGCAGAACTCAGCACRGTGGTACATGTCTGCAGAAAGGGTTGGTTTTCCACAATTTGCTTAGACAGTTAAATGTGTTGGAATTCTGGTAGGAAATAAACTTTTTTGATTGGTGAAGGGTAAATATAGCAAGGTTGTATATTTTGTATGCTGAGGACTTTCTATTTAGGAAAGATGGAGCTCTCATTTTCTGAGGATTCTGTGGAGAGAGAGAACTTCATCATGTCTTTAATTGAGAGTGAATTGTACCCATGGGTCAAGCATGGGTTGAACCAAAGAGCAGACTTTAAGAGAGCCCTGATCTCTTGGCAAATCATTTGGGTTGGTTGGACTGTTTTGATACAGTATCAGCGTGCAGAGGATAATAAGATGGTGAGACGATGCCCTAGGGCAATATGGGCTTTAGGTGACTCCTGCTCTTGACCAGCCAAGCCAAGCCAAGCCAAGCCAAGCCAAGCCAAGCCAAGCCAAGCCAAGCCAAGCCAAGCCAAGCCAAGCCAAGCCAAGCCAGTCTCTTGCTGCAGTGGTGCAGGGGACTCTGTGGAGATTCAAAGCAATGGCTGCTGCTTCTGGGCTGTACTGTGCTTTTGGTACTGTCCACTACAGCTTTCTCATGTGCAAATCATGGAAACTGGAGCTCCAGGAAAAYGCCATGACATTATATTCAGTCTTATGAATAAAGTAATTGCCACATTACTTCAATCTTTGATAAATATTCCCCTGTTCCTGACTCCAAGCAAGCAGGTTGCTTTACTCAAAGAATAAATATCAGAGGCCATAACTATGAAAGCTGCTTTGTTGTTTACACTTTGGAGTGATTTTTTTTCCCTACTGCCATGGTCTTTGAAAATTTATTCTCCTTAGTCTAGTTTCAAATTCCTAARTGAAACAGGCCCAGGGAGGGGCTTCCAGCTGATTCTCCTGTGGTGTACACTACTCTTTGCTGTGCTGAACATGTCTGAAATGCTGACCTACTGTTTTGCAGCTTACCTTTCTTTAGCAGACATTCTTCTCCAAAATCTTATGYCAATAATGAGAGAGCAACTGAGTAAATAAGTAGGTACTTGACTAGAAAGTGCAGCTACTGACCTGCCTGCTAGGGATGATTTTACATTTCCCAGCATGCATCCATTTTGAAAGTTATTGAGSGGGATTTGAACTTTCAGGCCACTGCAGTATAATCACTGAACAGTTATTTGCTGGAGGGGATCACTGTTATTATGAGCCTTACTCCACATCTTTTAAAGGCTCTGAAGGATTGATATTGATTTTTGAGTAGCATTTRTAAGGGGCCTATGTGCTTAATAGTAACTGCACCATATCATTAGACTATATAAGGGATTTTCTATCAACTGTATTACTAAAGGTAACACTAGTAGAAGAACTCTTAACCTCTGAATCAGAAGATGGATGTAYAAGAGACATTAGTATTTTATAGGAAAGAACTTCAAGAAAACAGCTGTTAAAAGGTTGTTTGAAGTTATGGATCACAAGCTAACTCGATTTATGAAAGSAGCACAGTAACAGTTTTCTAATTAATTGGTCTCATTGTTCCCAAGAATGTTTGAGTCTTAATATTCACTGAAGTCAGTGATTAGGMAAACCTTTTTCTTGGCACCACAACAAAGTGGACCCTCAGAAAAACAGAATAATGTAACAATTGCTTGGCCACACTCATTGCATCAGTGACTGAAAATGTAGCACGTGAGTCCCAGGCCATTGGACTGACTGACCCAACTTTCTCCTCTGCCATGGTCCCCRTTCTGCTCTATCAGTATTTTCAGTATTCCCAGCTCTGCTCTGGAGCTCCCTGGCTCTGATGGCACCGAGCACTCAGGAGCAGTGGCTGCAGGTGCAGGGAGTCCCCAGTCCATGAGCAGAGCTGGGGCTGCCCGTGTGACCTTATCCCCATGCAGTCTGAGATACAYGGGTTTGTGTTAGGCTTTAGATTAACACATCTGAATGAGTTGCAGAAATCCTGGAATTTCATAATAGGATTTGAGAGTCAGGTCAGATTGAGCTAACTGAGATTTAGGTGAGATCGCAGTAAATTTCCCCTCTGCTAAGTTGAGCACAGCTAGCACCTCAGCCAGAGAGTCTGTCACAATTTTTTTAGAAAGAACAAATTTCACATCCAAGTTACAAATAAAATTTTGACATCTTAAGTTGGAAATTATGGTATCTGCCAAGCACTGACTAAAGGAGCTAGAATTAAATAAAAAAAAAAAGACTTTTTTTTCCTAAAATTCTCTTTTAAAAACATTAGGCACACAATATGTCTTTTGCCTTTTACTAGTTTTAATCTTAGGTTCTCACACAA
Source organism: Malurus melanocephalus (assembly GCF_030028575.1). Lineage (NCBI taxonomy): Eukaryota > Metazoa > Chordata > Aves > Passeriformes > Maluridae > Malurus > Malurus melanocephalus. The sequence continues at coordinate 2,878,262 of NW_026623269.1, read as the reverse complement.
CCTAGTTTACTGTTGCCATAATTAGAATCCCAACAGAAATGCTGTTTTTTTGGTTTTGTTTTTTTTAAAGAATGTCCATATTGCCAGGGTTTTTCACTTAGAATCAAGCAAAAACATGAGGAAATTAGTCTTCAGCTTTGGGACTTTTCTTTCTTACTACAGTCTGGTAGTTATCTTGGCCACCATCTTAGGCAGTAAATTTACCCAAATATCGGTCCTGCACTATTGTAATATGCTTATGAATAACTTCTCCAAATTTGTGAAACTTCTTAAGAAGTGAGTAAAATGAACTTCAGAAAGCCAACAAATTTTTCTGTTTATTAGACTGGATATATCCTTCCAAAGGACACAGAGTTTTCCCAGAAGTTTGGCTTTAAGAAGTCAAAAAGCTTTTGAAAATATTTGCTTAAACCACAAAACTTTGCATGTGTTTCCCTTGTAAATAAAGGATAATGTAATGCAGGAAAATCTTATTTAAACTACTCATACAAATATGCATGAATGCCAATTGGATTCAATTTTCCTGACTAATTTGAATTAACTGATGGGTCTTTTGACACAAGCYGTACTAATTGTTGCTTATTTGGGTGCACTGTATCAGTGAGCATGGCAATCAAAAGCTCAGCCAGATGTTCAAATTTTCGTTGATTGCCCACAGCCTTAGGTTTGAAGAAAAGTCAATCAGCAAAATTATTCTTCTTAGCATCTGTCAAGGTGCTGATCACATTACCATAATGGCAGTCAGAAAAGTAGAATGGCTCTGATTCACTTCCACTTAACCTGGTACCAGCCTTCAGCTCTCTGCAGTCTTGGTTTGATACCATCACAAAACAAGGAAGAAATAAGCCCAAAATTTATTTATAAATGTTGATTTCAGCACAGTGAAGAGTGATTGTATTTTTATCTTTGTATGAACTTATATTTAGGTGAGTAACTTCTATAAAAGTATATGTTGTATGTTTTACACTGGCATGTATTTACAATGTATTATTGACTCAAAGGACATTTTTTCYAAACATCATATAAAAGCTTTTAAGAAGTTGAAAAGCTAAATGTATTTCACCCATGTACAGGAAATCTAAGCCTACTGAAACAGTTTCTTGGATTTGCTTTAAAACTTTTGGACACCTATAAGACACATCAAGATACACATTTTATAGGTACAGCACAAGCAAATTTTTGCAATTCATTAGTATTTTCATGAAAGCATAAGAGTGGRTTTGCTTTTTTTTCCAAATGTTCTAAAAGCATCTGCCAGAGAGAGAATTTGCATATATTTTCAGATGGGATACAGATCAAGACTGTCTTAACCTTTCTCTCCTTTCATCCCTAGGTGTTTAAAATGTGTCTTCACATTTCCTGCATAACTGGATCCTCGATCATTGAGGGTAAAACCTTTTTTTGCAATCCCAGTAGGAACGGTGCCTAACAARGGAGAATGCGTGATTTGCACCTATGTTAATTTAACAATTTACCATGGCCTGGAGTTCTACCCTGCTCAAAAGTGTTTTAACTTGCRATCCCCACCTGCTTGCCTGGCACTGAATATTTTGAACAAGACTTATAATTCYGTTTGTTTTTTATAGGATACCCTCAGCTAAAACAATTCACAGCTAAAGAGAACCAGGGGAAGAGAGGCCAACCTAAACCACAACTATTCATTTGGTCTATGTGTAGGACTGGTGCAGGTCTCTCACTTTGTTGTACATGTTGCATAGAAACCTCCTAAAGCTGTGAATGTAGAAGAATCCTTGCCATGATCCTTAAAGGTRATGGACTGTGGAAAAGAGGATTCTTCATTTTCAGCTGTTTATCTTTAAAATTCTGCTGAAATGTCCTTCATATTTTACCAAGTGCAAAGGCAGACCTGTGGACAGTAACAACACTCTTTGCTGCTTCTCCCTGTTTAGTAGTGAAGCTTTTGTTCCTCTTTTACAGTGTTTTATGTGTGTCCCGTCAAAAAGATGAATTTAACCTGACAGGTGAAGATAATAGTGRAACGATTCTGGAAATATTATTATGTGTGGTGAGCTCTATCAGCAATGAATTCAGGAAGAAGTTTACTGAAGGAAGCTCCCAGGCTCAGCCACAAAACCCTGAATGTGGCTTAGTTCTCAATCAAAGCTTTCACAGAAAGAGATTGCACAAAAGAGGAGCTACTGCATCTGCCACAAAGCTGCTTAGTGTGACTCATGTCTCAGTGGAAGAGTTTTCAGCGTAAAAGCTCTTTAAATAGTGCTTCAAAACCAATGACACACATCCCTAGCTCATTTATAGAGTTGTTTAAATATTGCCTTTGCATGTCTGCTGTTTGAATGCTCACGGCTGCTCAGGTTTTGCAGCTCATTCTATCACAGAAACACCTGKGAAGAAAACAAACCCCTTTTCATTCCTTCTCTCTAAAAAGGTCTCTCACCTGAGAATGCAGACATCAGGCTCTGGGGAGAATGACCCCAGACTCATGGGAAGTATTTTGCACAGCGTGACAGGGAGAAAGCTTAGAGTGCCACTGGCCTGCAGGGAGTTGAAGGACRTGCACAAGTTCATGAGTCTGGAGGAGAAGGCAAGGTTTGTACTTGGTGGGGTTTGGGTTTTTGTTGTTTTTTTTTACCTTAGTTATGCCTCTGAAGAGGTGACAAATAAAGAGGTGGATCCACCTCTTCCACATGCACAGATGTAAATCTCCTTGGGCACTCTGAGTGGTACAATCTTAGTATGATGCTTTTAGGAGAAATGAGAATTAAGGGGAGAAAAATGCCYGAGTGTTGGGTTTTGGCCAGGAGTAAGTGGAGGTATTTCTCCTTTCACACACACACAGACTCAATGTCACCTGGTGGGCTTTGGAACCAGCCCTCGCAGGCCAGGGCAGCTGCCAGGAGCACTGAACCCATGTCTCTGCAGGGAGATTTGCTCAGAACAAACATCTAAAAACAGCTTTAAAGCCACCTCTTAAAGGAGGGCTTTTGTGAATTTCCTTGAGTACTTGAGTGTGAGTATCACCTTGAGTGCAGTTTTGGGTGCTGCAATAGAAGATTTAAACCCATTGGAGAGCAGCCAAATGAGACCTTACAAAGATGGTGAAGAGCTTGAGGGGAGCAGCTGAGGTCACTTGGCTCAGTAAATGGGAGGAGACACAGGTGAGAAATCCTCTCAGTGAACAAATTCCTCACAGGCAGAAATGGAGGGGCTGGCACCGATCTCTCTCTCTCTCTCTCGTGACCAGTGATGGGACTCCGGGAACTGACATGAAGGTGAGATGGTCCTTAGGTTGGATATTAGGAAAGGGTTCTCCATTCAGAGTGTGGTTCGACACTGGAACAGCTCCCCAGGGCAGTAATCACAGCACCAAGCCTGACAGAGCTCAAAATAGAATTTTTTTTGGAGAATGCTCTCAAGCACATAGTGTGACTCTTGGGGATGGTGCTGTGCTAGGGCCAGGAGCTGGACTTCAGTTGGGAGTCCTTAACTCAGGATAGTCTATGATTTTAGGATTCCTCAGCCGTAGTTGTCTTCCTTTGTAACTCTCCCTTGTCACACACACAATGTTTGCAAGCCCTGGGCTTTACCCTTTTCTGCTTTTTGCTGTGTTGTTACAGCCCCGACCTCTGTGTGTGGGAGTCACCTGGCATTTATTTACAGAGATTTAGAGRCACACATCAAACTCTGTCTTCCCTCACTGTGTTTAAACAGAAAAGGGCACAATGCTATCTGACTATCAAAAACTGTTGCAAGAGAGCCCTAAAGTACTTGGTGTTTTTGCTTCTTCTGAGTTATGTGTCTGATTAGAGTTAAATGTTATAATTTCATACACCATCACAGCTGAGTTCCACTTGGRTAACATTCATCACATTTGCTGTGTATCTATAAGATGCATTTATTGTTGTGCATATTAAGAGGGTATTAACTAACTGTGCTTGCATATGTTTCAGCCCTTAGTTGGCTTTCAAATTTGTGATTTCGCTTTCATCTTAGTTTTATAGCAGATAATTCTAACCTTCTCATTAAATTTAATGAGTAATCACATTGGCTCACTGCTGTTTCTACATGGTACAGTTGTGCATAGAGTCATCAAAAAGATTATGCAAAACATGAGAAATGAATGCACACATGCAAAACTGTATAATGTATTGAAATAGTCAAGAATCATTTAATCAGGAAAARTTTCAGGTATCCTCAGTTCATGTGGACTGTCCACTTTTAACTTTTTTATTGCTTTCTTCAGGAATATTTTCAAGGAAAAATGTGAAGCTAGTTCAAATGTGGCTCCTCAAGATTTTGTGGCTTGGCTTTGAGGTCATTGTGTTCAGAAAATGAAATAGGTCAACTTTAAGGTACAGAGGGAGGTTTCAAAATATCACCAATGTGAGCTGATCTCATTGTTTTATCTGACTTTCCTTGCAGAGACAGCCCTCAGTGCTGCCTRTTCTGTGTGCTTCTCTGTGGTACGAAAAGGACACAGAAATTGAGCAGTCCTTGTCATTACCTGTTGCKAATCTGGGTGGTCCAGACAGGCTTTATATTTTGTGAGTCTGGCAGTATGTTTGTGTGAGTGTATATTGATTTCTGAGGCTGCTCGCCCTCCTCCATCATCCATTCTCCCTTGTGACCAGAAAAGTTAAGGATCTCATCCCCCTTTTCAGATCTCCTGTGATTTTCAGTGCCCCAATGAAATGTGGCTGCACCACAAGAAYAGAGGTCCTGCAGAGGAGGCAGAGTCAGGACTGTGTGAGAGAGGTGAGTGTGGGAAGGGAGGGGATGCAGAGCAAGGCTGAGGGATGTGGCAATGCTGAAGGTGTTTGCCACACACCTGCAATCTTTGCTACTCTTTAGTGTTTTTATGAACCAGATTTGCTGCTCCTCCTAACAAGGGGGACTGTGTACCCTTCCTTTTGCACTGACTGTGAGAAACAAACCTGAGCCCTGCTGAACCACAAATCACACGGGATGCTCCCAGACTCCCCATAAAGGTTTCTCACCCTCCTGCTCTATGTTGAGGAAAGCAAGTTTTCCTCTCATTCTTTTTGCATGTATTTCCCCACTGCTTTCTTATTTCCTTTTTCGCTTCCTACTCCTTTCTGTTGTACACTGAGAACTATTTCATTGTGCCTTTCTTTTCTAGAGATGCCTTTATTCCACTGTTAGTATTGTACTCAGCTCCTGTCCCCCAGCACATGGGAAAACAACCTTGGTGTGGGTACCAGTGGACTTTTCCTATCAATTAAATATTTTCAGTTTGGAAAAAATTCTCATAATTTCAAATGAAAACATCACAATTAAAAAAGGGGAGAAGYTGGAAGATGAAACATACTTCCAGTTCTTTTCAGAATTTGGAGTGCTGTGGAAAGTTTTCACAAATTAAAATTCCGGTTTTGGCCCTTTCTGACAGTAAACAGCTTTGATCTTAATATCTGTGCACTGAACAACTGTGCAGGCTTAGAGCAAAGTGGATATTTCTAAAATCCTTCTGAGGAATAGCAAAGGGATAAGTGATCCCGATACATCCAAATCAGAAAGTTACTGAATAGTGAAAGTTACGAAGATTATCTATTTATGCATTCTCCAAAGCCTGAGCCCTTCCCATTGTGCTATGTTATCTTGTGAGCCAGTTTGGGCACCAGAACCACAAAGCACAGCTACTTTCTCACCTGAGATGGCACTGAGATGATATTGTAATAAARAAAAGGCACAGGCTCAAGAGACTGTATGAATAGAATATAAAACCTTACCTCTTTCTTTTTTTTTTCCTTTTTTTTAATATTTGACACAAAGAAGCTTTTATGTCAATAACAACAACTTCATTCTAAATCTTTCCACCTCTCATTCCATTTAATACACTTTCCATGCTGTAATGAGGAGGGCCTGCTGTAGAATTCATGCAGCTCCATGATATACCCTGGCTGACTTGTGTGAGCTTTCTGAGTTAGATTTTGAAGAAATCAATAATTCCATTTCAGAAACAACAATTATAGTGTAATGTTTTAATTTTGTTAGTCACATCTTGAGTTTCCTCATTTAGTTAACATTTTAAATTCAAAAMCAGCTTTATGGCTCTGCTATAGCTWTATTTACTTTTTRYTTGTGCTGGGGATCTTCAGAGCTTGSAGGCTGGGCCCCTTGAGGCCACAGCTCACTGGTTTGCATTGCTGCAGCCCATAAGTAAGATGTCTGGCTATAAGATATTTGAGGTGAGAGGGGAATTGAGCATGACTCTCCTRTTATTATAGTATTCCTGGTTATTGAGATGATTTTGGGGCTCTGGGCATCCTTGTCTCAGATCTGTGAACTCAGAAAGGTTCTTGTAATTAACTGCTGAAAACACAACARAAGATCCAGTTTAGAGAACATCTGGGCCCAGAAGAGAATTTGGTATTCTTCTGGCAGCTTATTGGATGGACYGAATTTTTAATTTTCATCCACATTTTAATCACAGTGCAAACTGGAGTTCTTTCATGCTTCAGCAAGATTTAGCTACATTGCCTTTTTGATGTTAAAAATAGTAATTTCTTAGATTATAATAGGGAACAGAGGAGGCACTTAGATCCCAATCCCACTGCTGAGTTTTGAACAGCTCTTGTCTGTCTCACTGAAGTTAGGTGTGCTTTGATGGAGATCACTTCTTCCACCCTTGAGAAACTGGAAACAAAGTCAAGGTCTGCCAAAGCTCCCTGGACAACCTAGACAAAACATAKTCATTGTGGGTTTTGGCTGCATCCTCTCTCATTAGAACAGAGCCTTCATTCAYAGAGCTGAGAAAGAAACAAGCCCAATTTTGGCTAGAGCATCGTGTCTGAATATCTGTATGCTTGCAGCTTTCCTCACKGTATTAATCTTCAATGTTCTTATTGAAAACAAAATGTATAAATAGCCTTAGAGCAATCTACTCCTTTGCAACAATCTTGGTGATGCTTTTCACTGAGCTAACAATGAGCCTCTGATAATTTATGTGCCTTCAAAAGGAGCACAAATAAGACACGTTTCCAGGTAAATATAATAGACATGACATTTAATATCCTGTCTTTGTAATTTTTCCTTTTTTTTTGGTGCATGTACAATAGAAGATGTTCTTTCACAGAAAAATGAGTGTGCTTGCAATAGAAAATCAGTGGCTATTAAGACTTCTCCTTCCAGCCATTAGCATGTGAAGATTCATTTTAAAATTAACAAAGCTGCTCCCAAGGGGAAGGATCTTAAGCAGATAATTGTTCTTATCTTTTGAAGCTTTGTAGCTTTTTGTGTCACAAGGTGACTCTTGATATTAGCCATAATGGCTGTTACTTGGACTGGAAAAAAAAAAAAAATCTTCATTACATTTTATGAAGTTTTCCAAGAGATGTGCCAGTCCTGGTGAGTTGATATTACCCTATCCTGGGTGAGAGAGAAAGAGAGGCAAAGGAACTCCACATCTACACAGAACAATTTGTGTCATTTAAATCTCTCTTGTGTGTCCATGTTATTCTGGACAGAATCTTGTCTCAATCTGGAATGTTTTTGGGCTTGGTTTGCCATGTGCTTACTCCATTTCCATGCAACTCAAGCACAGTCTGTGTTTGCAGTGAAGAAACTGTTACAGGATGGCTTTCTGTTTAGAGAGGCTTGAAGTAAACTTTCAAAACAAACTGCCCAGTCTACTTTAGGCAGGATTTGTTAGGATAATAATCCTCAAGATCACAGAACATCCAAGTTCTGTTTCTAGAGGTAAAATCCAGATGTCATATAATATTTTCAATCTTTTTGTGATTGCCCAGGTTTTTAATTTAGGGTATGAAAAATATCATTGATTTTTTGAGGCTTGGTTGAGTAAGGGATTTGACTTGCATAGTTTTGGAGGTTTGATTCATTTTTATGTATTTTATAGTACCTTATGACGAATCTGAAGTCCTATTATTTTTTATGGCTATTAGGATTTGATGATAGAATCTGAGGATTTTTTTCATAGGAAGACTACTGTGTGATGTGAAATTTCTTTCTGTTCTGAAGAGTGCCCTTTTGGTTTGTTTGTTTGGGTTTTAAACACCACTAATACGAGGCTTCAAGGGAAAAACAAGAGCATAATTTTTGCTTGAAGGCAAAAATATGTCATGGCTATTTCCCCCCCTTTAATCTGAAACCTGGAGAGAACAAGAACAGCAGATTTCAAAAGAGGATKGACAAAGAGGAGTTCAAATAACAAGCATGGTGAGATACTTTCATGATGAGGATAAATAGTAAGGTAAGTGGTTAAGGCCCTAAGAAAGATTAAAGAATAAACCAGATGGATCCTTGCCTGAGAAGTGTGGAAGACTCAGGTTCATTTCCTCCTTTGGGATGTTGCCAGCACAAACCTCGGCAAGGTGCTGGGACTAATTCTGGAAAAGATCTGGTTTCATTTGGCTTCTTGAATACATTATTGCACTCTTAGGAACAACATTCTGCTGCAGACTAATCTTGTCTCTGCCAAATCACAACCATKTTTAATTTTTACCCTAAAGCACCCAATCAAGTGGTTTGGGGTTTTTTTAGATAGGTTTGAACAGCTCAGCTCCTAACTTAATACAGCCTACTTGAGCAGGGGAAAGTGGCTGCTCCTCTGCCAAACTTATTGCAGCTGCCCTCACAGTTTCCTTGGAGACAGCAAGAGTTCACGAAGAACAGGGAGCAGATTAAAAAGAGAAGTTTTTTGAAGAAGGGGATATATATCATTGGACCCAGCATTGGTTCTGGTTCCAGTATCTGAAATACAGTCCTGAAAATTTTGTGTTCTAGTACTTTCTTTTTGGTCTAGTTCTTATCTTCCATTTTCTATTAAAAAATAGGATCATTTGCTGACCTGATGCAGTCCTACAAGGATAAACACAAGATTGAGTAATGGACAAACACTGCAGGTTGTGAGTGGCTGGGGAAGGAATATCAGGCTCCTGTCTTGTGTTTGATGGTATTTTCTGGACTGCTGGAGCTAAAAATCCATACAAACCAGATATGAACTTAGCAGCCCTGATGGGAATGGCCAGATCAACACCTTCTCTATTAAAACTTCTCTTCCCAGTGCTGTTTCCCAGTGCTTGCCAGGACATATAGCACCATTCCTTTTTTTGAGCCTGGATGGTCTGGAAGCAGAATGAAGTTACAGTAATGGCAGTGGGTGAGTTTTGGACATTGAAATAAGAGAATGAAAATCCAGATAGACAAGACTTGATTTTATTAATAAAATTTGTATTTTCCTCTTTGAGGTGACAGTTACAAACTTTGGTTCAAAAATAAAAGAAAATATGAACAGCAAGAAGTTGACTTTTGGAATCTCACTTTTACATGTATAAACGTGCATAAGAAAATACCAGTTGGGAACGAGCCAGCAGAAACTAGTACTATTTAATTTAACAATTTATAAGAAATAGAAACAAACATTTCTTTTCAAGTCTTACATATATTATGAAAAATAATTACAAAAGGATTTGTGTTGTAAAGCTAAAATGTAATTCCTACTTCCAACTACCTGAATAAAATGTTCAGAGGGAAGGCCAAACCAACATGATTTTTTTTGGTGAGCTTTGAATAGTGAATTGTAAGGGTTTGGGTCAAAGACAGCTCTTTAGGAAGCAGTCCCTCGTATGTTGCTTAGCAACTGTGTAGAATCACATGACCTAGACATMTTGCATCCCTGGCCTTCAGGTGGAGTAACAGGAAGAAAAATATTTCATATTAATGGGACGGGCAAATATTGTATAGGCTGTTCTCTGAAACTCTTAGTATCCAGTTCAGGAAGCAAACATCCATCATTGCTTACATAAACATCTAAGTAAACTGCAAAAATCCATAAATAACTGTTTAGAATCCAGTTTTTATATTTATGTAGCCCAAATAAGTGCAGTGGAAACAAATCCAGATGAGGTTTAAGAAAAAAAAAAAAAAAAAAAAGGAAAGCTATATGACTAATTTATTTCACAGATTTTTAACAGTTCTCTTACACAGAAGTTTGGTTTTTTTCTTACATATTCTCCCCACCCAAAAATATAAACTTGTTTATTTTAGGTATATACAGTTATCTTATGAAATTATGGAATTAGAATAGAAAATAAAAAGTCTGAGGTATAGCACCATGGAACACAGCACCTTTGAGGGTGCTTTAATTATCTAAATTCATTGTCACAGAGTGATATCAGCAGARAAGAGTTGTTTTAGTGTGCTGCTCAAGATCTTCCAGTTTTGCCACCTTAACTTTACTGGCAACTTCAAATAACAAAGCTCTTCAACAACAATATATACAAAGGGATTTTATTATTAATCAGAAATTGAATTGGCTTCACTGGCAATTACAGTTTTATTTTTTTCAGAATACATACACAGTATTGACAATGTAGTTTTGTAATTGTAAAATAAGAGCCAGATGCAATTCAGAGACACATGCAAGTTTTGGAAATGGACAGAGAAATCACAGTATAGTACTGTACATAGAATAATTACATTTTATATTAAACACTTTCTTAACACCTCTGTTGTAATGGAAGGAGCACCATTGTTGTTCGTTTTTTTACAGCACCAAAGGGATCCAAAGGGGGTGTTCCYGAAGTGAGCCCTATGTTGTCTGTCTGTGCCACAGCATCTTTGCAAAATAAGTTTAAGTCATGTGATTCTGGCCCTACAAGGGCGACAATTACTTTCTAGGTAAGACATAATACACAGCAAGACATTTTCTATGCCATCCTTATTCAAAACTTGCATGTGGCATGAAGTGGGTTGGTAGCACCAAAGTGCAACATTTGTGTTGATCTGATTTTGTCTTAAGCTTAACCAAGGAAGCAGACAGGACCGACCTCAAATCCAAACTTCTGGTTCTGATCACCAAAGTCATTGATCATCACATCAACTATGGGCACTTGGTCTATTTTGGGTGTGTTGATTTCAAGCACCGTCTTTGCATAGCCCTTTCTTGACTGTTAAAAAAAAGAAGGAAAAGAAAGCAAAATGTTATAGATCTGAGCAGTTAATGTGTGCTGTAAATCTTCATGGATTATCTCTGATGCAGAGAATTTGTAAATTATTGCCCTGTCATGYGCCAGATATTGCAAAGTCTAAATAATTTCTTATGATTTCATTTTAAAAATGTGACACAGAATGTTTTGATTTTAGAAGGAGAATGAACCACAGGTTTTTTACTTACTAAAGTAGGCCCACAAAGTAAAAAATAATCTAAGACATTTCATGTTTATTAGCAAATTCTCACATCTATACTATTTAATAAACCGTAATATTCTCATAGCAGTCCAACTCTTCCCCATGAAAAAACCCCACTAATTAGTTCTGAAATAGAGAAGATTCACTTTTAAGAAGAAGGACTGTAACTGTCTTCACAAAATATTAGAGCAGCTGTTTGGACAGGAAAGAAAGTATTCTGACAGAACTGCCAACTGGTGCTCTTAGAAGGCAGCTTTGAAGGCACGCCCTTGCTGCCTAAAGAAAGCTCTTGAGCTGCTCCATGTGTCACTCAGCCCAGYCACCATGTCACCCATCAGCACTGCTCTTCCTTTCCATGGTCTCATATCTGCTGAGACCCCTTTCAGCTCTACCAGGGGCTTAGAGTTCACATRAGTATCCAGGCTGACAGATCTGAGTGTTCTCAGTTTAGTGACAGTCATCACTTTGAGCTCTCTCTGGAGCTCTACATTTACCCTCTGTAGGTAACCAAAGTGAAATGGAAATASAAGAAAGGCTGACATGAAGCAGGTGTGTATCAATCTCACTGCTGAGGGGAGGGGACTCTGCATCTCCTGAGCTGCATCTCTGCCTCAGAGCCAKCTTTATATCCTCTAAAGCACTCTCAGGGCTCTAATTCGGTATTGCTGACCTCAGAAACTCCCTTCAAAATGCTCACATATTAAACCCAAAATATTAATGAGGTTTCAGCTATCACTTGTTCTTTTGATGTCTTTGTTTCAGTGTTGAATACAGACAGATGTCTTTCTGAAAAATGTTAACAGTTGCTATGCTTACAGAGACCCTGATAGAGGAGTGCTCACAGACCTGATGTGTGTTTRGACACTGTCAGAGACTSAAATAATTMATGCCTCAAACATTGATATGAAAGAAGCTAAAACCMAAAAGAGGCYTCCCCAAAGATACCTGACTAGAACTTTGCAACTGCCAGGAAACCTATTATTCAGTCATCTCAGGCTGAGGGAAAGGAATGCATCCGTACAAAAGCAGCAGAGATTCCTCTCTGTCCCCCCTACTTCTTTTCTTACTTCTCCCTTTCTCTGTTTTCCCCTCTCTCCCTCTCGTACTTGCTATGAAATAAAACCCATACTATTGACTAGCATATAATCTCGTTTGCACTTAATTGGGGCCAAGGTATTTCTAAGAACCTTTAATAAATGGATCATAACAGACACCCCTGGGGAATTTTAGCTAMAGGAGGATTCTGTAAGTAAAATCCACAAACTTCACCTGGCTTTGAATACTGAATGTGAGAAAAGGACATACAAACTCACTTAATCAACTATTGAATTTAATGCACTATGTTTCTATATAAACATATGGCTTACTTAATACATGTTTTTACTAATATATGTATTCACTAAATATTCTATTTGTGTATACTTTTATTTTTAATATAAATTTGTTTTGCTGATGGGCTGCCTCCTCTCATTATCTTTTTGCTTCTGCTCTTCCCTTGTGCTGTTCTCATACAAAGCAGCACAATAGTTTCAATACAGTGATGGTGGTGACAGCCTGCATCCATTCCAGGTTTGTTCCATTTCTCCTGCTTGGCTTATGGTTATTTCTTTTTTGGTACACAGGTGAAAATTAAACATGGAACTAGTGTACTCTGGCTAAAAACTACTAAAAGTCAGTATATGACAAGCGAAGTGTTTATGAAGCTTTTCTCAGAAGAAAGCTGTGGAAAAATAGATTTATTTGATTTGTACTTTAAATGACAGGTTGGTTTTGTAAAGASTCTTTGAACCTGTACTTACTGCACAGCCATCATGGAGAGCTTTGATGTAAGGATTGTTGTCATAAGACATTTCTTCATCATTGGATCCTAAGAACCTTAGTGCTTTGTCATAGCTGTCAGAGGGTGCGTCGTGCCAGGCTACAGACTGGTGACAGTTGTAAGTGAAATTTTGTCTGGCAGAGGCACTCAGTAGTTTAAGGAATGTCATTTGGACCATATTAATGGAATTGCCTTCAGCATCCAAATAGGAAAGCTGGAAAATAGAAGAAATTAGATGAATATTTATCTATTTCCTTTGGTACAATGCAAACCAAAATTATTGTTGACAAAACAGAACCACATAACTATCCTTAATAAAAAAGTCAACYAACACATTACACTTTATGGAGTTTTAAAGGTCAATACAGCTATGACTCAATAAATAAATTTTCATGACATATTAGTATATTTAGGATAAAGAACTATATATTTTARCTTCATTCTGCTGGGAAAGACAGATAATTACTCCTAACTTACAGCATAAAGCAGCAGAATCTCTTTGGAAACCTGGTTTTAGTTAATCATGAAGTTATGTCAGCCTGCAGCCTCACCTTTGCATACTCAGTATATTTGCAGTTACCTACACTGGGGCAGGGGATCTGTGCTGCTTTCCTAAGGGTCAGTGCTGAGGTGTGGTCAGCCAGAGGCCAAATCCTCACTAACTGCAGGTGACCATTGGGATCACTTTGGGACAATGCAGAGCAGGATTTTGCAGTCCAGTGGCAAGAGGCCACAGAGCTTCTGTAATGTTGAGGGCAAAAAGGCTGGGGGTCTTTTCATTATCTAATTATTATAAATTTCCCTGGGATCTGCTGATTGCTGAGAACATGTACTTTATTTGTGAATACAGTTATATTGCAGTGACAACTTACAAGTTTGCCTCGTTTAAATTCACTAAACCAAGATCCTGGGTTCTCCTTTGGCCATGAAGAAATTCTAACCTGTGTGGTGAAACAGCAGAGACAGAAGTATTTGAAASATATGTTAACAGATATGAATGTTTTACATTACTTGGGACAAATTTCACACCAGATAATGAAGAATCGTTCTTTCTGAAATCTCAGCCACTTTAAAAGCCCAAAATAGGATGTTTTTCTTGTTCAAATTAATGACTTCAAATGGAATTCAAGAGAGAGTTAGTTCTATTTGAGGGAGATGGTTGTAATCTGTTAAGATTCAGGTGAACTACTGGTATAAATTGCTGCGGCTGAAGTATCTAAATGGATTTTCACTGGTGTTGATGCTAATAGATCCCTGTCATTTAGGCAAGCATTTAGAAAGCTTTCCTCTACCTCRTATGTTCCAGCAAATGTAATCTATAACAGCAAATAAGGACACAGGAAATACAATCTTCTACATCTACTTTTCATAGGAATAGATTAATAGATGTAAATGAACCCACAAGAGAAACGCAGTAAGAGTTTCACTTTTAGCTGACAAATACTAGATCATGTACTGTAACTGGCTGCTCAGCTGTGTTGCATTCTGAAATGCAGTGAAATGTTAGCAAGCAGGTGCATAAATTCCATATCAGAGACTGAAAATGGCATTCGTTAACTCTATGTCCCATTTTACTGCTCCATTCAGATCTATGCAAATGTTAACATAATTAGAAAGACAGATATATGAAAATGTGACAATGTAATTATCCTGTTTAGTTCAACATTGCAACAGCACACTTGGAACTGTCAACAGCCAACTGAAAACACAGATTGGTACTTACTCCTTCAGATTTCTTATCTGGGTAGATGCAAGTTTCCCCGCCTGCTGTGAAATTGCAGTATACTTTGAAGGAGTCTCCAGAACAGCCCTGGTTAGGATCAATCCAATATTCCCCTAAGACAAATGAGAAAATATTTGCCTTACACAGTGGAAATGGTAATCAAAAGAACCAGGCTTTACTGCTACTTAATGGTCCTCCAAAGTTTTAAGGAAAGTTATTTTATCTGAATGGTTTAGGTCAGGAAGCAAAATCTGGAGTAATTTGCATAATTATCTGCATGAAAAGGTGTCTGCACAGGGCTTGGTGGGGTTGCAGCTGGCACAAGGACCTAAAGCTTCCCCTGAGGAGAGGGACACACCTCAAACAAGGAGCTTTTTCTTCCTGGGTTTACTCCTGGCTGCGACACCAGTGAGGTCTGGGCATGAAAGACAGTTGCAGCTCATCCAAGGTCAGTGCTTTTTAAAAGCTGCTATTCTAATTATGATGATGATTTCTGTGATGTGTGTTCTTATCTCCAGATATTTCACCAACAAGACAGCAAATGACTTTCTGACAACTACAGTTCTAATCCAGTTCCAAACAAACAGGGGCGGCTTCAAAGAGAAATGACAAATCCTTTTGCCAGTTCTGTCTTCTGAATACAGGGCATAGACAAAGTATTTATGGGTTTTAACAATTCTGGTGATTTAGGCTGTATTTATTGAAAACAGTTATTCCTTTCTGTAAGTCTCACCCCTGGAGAATTTTGTATTTTAATAAATGCATTTGCTTTTATTTTAACTGAAACAAGATTACTTTCATATGAAGAAAGCTCCAAAGAAGAAGCAAATACTGGTAAATGAAGAAGGTGAATGTGTTCTGTAAAAACCATTCCTTATTATGGAGGGTACTGAATTGTAAAATATGTACTTTTCATATAGCACATACACTGCTTAACTACTCCTCAAGGCAACCATCTGTTCTTATCTATCTAGAGTGAAAGCAATAAAATATTATTAAACTGTCAAAATCTATTTTTCGTCCCATTTAAAAGCAGAAAAATATTGCTTTGAACTGGGAAAAATATCCATTGTGATTGAAAAAATTATGAAAGGAGGAAAATTTAGTGAAGGTTGGCTTTCAATTAAACCTTTTCAGAGGGGTAAAGTTATTTAAAAAAAAACAACAAACCAACAAAGAATAATAAAATCTAGATAGTTCTAAGGAACACTGTATCTCATTCATATTACTTTGCATTTTATTATGCTGCTACTTGGTAGCATTAAACAGTATCAAAGAAACTTCCATGTTTCTTTGCTGGCTGCTCTGGGAAAAACAGGGCTAATGCAGTAGAGAAAATTATTGATTMTAAGGGTAAAAAGACTAGTGAAGTTTTTGAGAGTCATAATTGAATACCAATCTCATATAATACCATGCTGTTTTATATTATTATTCTAAAGTCTTTGATCACACTCCTGGGTTGTCTTGGAAATGCAAGGCCCACCCTTTAAAATAAAAACTATTATTTATTCATAATTTTAAAAGATTTTAGYTCTCAGACCAGATCAGGTTATGCACTTAAAGAACTTTGGTTTTTACCAAGAGAACACATCTTGCATTTCTTAAACTTTTACGCTTGTACAAATGCATTCAATGAGACTGTATTAGCCATCTAGCCATTATGTATTATTCTGCCAAATTATCCTGGCAGAGCCTCAGCTCAGCTCTGTGTGCCTGTGCCATGCAATACAAACTCACCATCTGGGAAGTCTGGGTGGCAGAGTTGCAAATCTTTGCAGGTCCGGGCTGGGTTGTTCTGAGTGCCCATCGGAAACTTCATGTGCTCAATGTCTTGYTTSAGTGAATTCAGTGACCCAAAKATCTCCTCCATGCCATCAGAATAATCCAGAATGTTATCACCAGCATCAGATAACATATAGTCAGGAGATCTTCTTGTCTTCTTGGCTGACTGGATTGGCAGTGGCTGGATTACCTCACCTGGAGGGCCCTAAGTGGAAAACAATATATCTAATTATATTTTCTGTCAGATTTTCAGGAAACAAAACCACAAATATGGCTTAGAGATGCTTTGAATAGGCTTTCTTCAAGGTATTTATTTCACTTTTTTCCTTTGGACTCATATCTACGTGCTTTGATTTACTTGCAAAAAAGGGAGATTGTGGAAGGCCAAACCATTGTGCTGTAAACTCTTCTCACTAACATTGCTGTTTGGGGAAGAGTGGTCACACAAATGACATGCAGGACTGCCTTGCAGTTGCCTTTATATGCCTGGTAATTCCCTCAAGCACAGACATATTGTATGAAAAAKGAAAACTCTGGATGTTTCCTATGATAAAACTTCAAAATTCCACTTGGGGTCTAGGAAGCGATATTTAATTTCAAAAATTGAGACACTTCATTCAGATTTAGACTCTTCATTTTAGGTTGTCATGATATAAGAAATAGTTGAAACAGAAGAGTATCATCATGGGAAACCAGTAGAATTTTGTTTTCTGTGCTTCAATGTAACACATTAAATAGTTATTGCATGAGAGCTTCTTTTCATTTGTGGGAACTTTATAGGGATTTTTTTTGTGTTATTTTTTGTTAGGGCTTTTTTTCTTTTTTTAAGTTTCTAATGGCTTTTTCAGTCCATATATGTATTTCTGTGCCTGGTGGGTCTGTGTTTCCTGAAAAATGAATTTACAAACCATCATTAATATTTTAGTTCCCAAACACTGTTTTCTACCCCTGTCAAAACAGGTTCAGCATGTCAGTGTAATGCCAAGGTAAGAATTCTTACTTACTGGAGGACCAGGAGGACCAGGTAACCCACTGTCACCCTTCTGACCAGCAGGACCCTACAAAGTAATGAAAGAAGTGCAGTGTTGACCATGCTACACAATGTTTACAAATAACACACACAAAAAGCTAAGGAAAAGAACAAAAAGTACAAAAGAGAATTACTCACACTGGATCCTTTGGAGCCTTTTGGACCCTGGGGACCCTATGGGCAAAAACATATAACTCTGGTTGGAGTGTACTGCACAAAACATGGGGGTGCTTTGAMCAGGAGGGCTGGATGAAATTACTTACAGGTAATCCAGGAGGACCAGGGGGTCCAAGTGGACCAGCAGGACCAGAAATTCCCTAAAAAAGGAGTAAGAGAATAAGCACAGTGTGATGAGTTTCGAGTCAAGCCATTTGCTAGAGGCCAAACTAGTTGGCAAGTTKAAATTACTATCTGACAGTTTGAGCTGGTTGTAGTTGTTCTTCCACAACATAGTGCCTTAAAAACATGGCTCAATAACCAGGAGAGTGAAGCTGCTTTGGGTGACACAATTAGTAAACGTGATGAGATTGCAGCTGCTGCTTTTATTTTGTGCTAACCTGTGTTACATGTTCATGTTATGGTGGATGTGTTTTCTACCTTTTCAAACACTGTAACCTCATTTTRAGATGTTTAATTTTGCTGTGTTTGTACAATACTTAAGAAAGTTTTAACCTCTTGCAGGAGACTCTGGGTGTTAACTGTTGATAAATTTATGTCTTCTAAAAGAAAGCCTAGAATGTGTGCTCCTTGCTTGTATGGAACTTGAATGGAAACACAATTATGTTGTACTCACTGCATCACCCTTGGCTCCAGGAGATCCCTGTGGGCCAGGAAGACCCCTGTCACCCTTTTCACCCTGTTCTCCTGGAGGTCCAATCAGGCCAATCAAACCAGGATGTCCCTAAAAAAGATTGAAGGCAATACAGTTAAAAATCAGTATACATTGAARGTGTTTTGCAAACACATAAATTAGACCTTGCACATGTTACAACTATTGCTTGTCAACAATCAACCTGAAAACAAATTATTCTACAAGCATATTTSTTGTTAGATGGCCTTTTAAACTTCTAGATTATTTGCAAATTGTGACTGCTTATTCAGTGAAAGATCCAAGTGCATCGTGCTCCTTGCTGAAATGGACACAGCAATGACAATACCCCTGGGTACAAATCTCACACCAGTTTTCACATTTAGATGTTACCAGCATCTCAGAGAGTTCCACATGTGATATGGCTGATCTGAGCACATAAAAAAAACCTGAAGTTCACAAGGTATAATCATAATTATGTCCCTTTCTCTACAGTTTTTTTTTCTGATACACAAGCAATCTATTGTTGGGACTCCACTGGAAAATTCTATTCCAGSTGTCTCAATCCGAAAGAAAGAATGATAGCTGTTTAATATTTGTATTTTGTTCTTTTACAATAAAAATCTCCAATAGTCATTATTTCTACTTGCTTTGTTCTTGTAAATCTGACAGTTCTCTTTCCACCAATATCTTTGAGATTTTCATTGCAATGATCACGTAGTCAAGAGATCACCCCACAGGCAGTAAGCTTCTTCTTTCCAGGTATTTGCAGGGTGTCAGATATGGCTGAAAACTTCATGTTTCCTATCAGAGCTGTGGGAAGCTGGTTGATAGGCACGGTGAGATGTCTTGCTGATACAAACCCTACTGTTTCTTTATGTTAATTTTATACAGACTTTTTTACTGAGCCAAAGTTAAAAAAGCACAACAAGGAGTTAAGCATACCTTCTCTCCTTTGGAACCTGGATCCCCTTTCAGTCCAGGCAAGCCAGGTGGCCCCTATATAAATCAAGGGAAGTAATGTTAAAATAAGTTTTAACATAGTGCTCACATCATGTTCTCTTGAAATGTTGTTAAAGGCAGTGCAGATCAAAGTACATTTGTCCAGTGGTTGATGATTGTGATTGATGATGGGATTCAGAGCCCAAGATGAAGTTAAAATGGATGTTTAAAAAGTCATAATGGTGCTACAGTRGTATTTAAATTACTTTATAATAAGACATCTATTAAGGGCTTATATGAATAGACATCTATGAAGCAGAGGGTCAACTAAATTCTTGATTTGAAAAACCTTTAGATTTTTTAAGGATGGCAATGCTGGTTTTGTGCAATTTGTGCAGAATTAGGCAAAATATTCAGGCCATGCAKTGCCTATGCAAAAGGCATGTTAATGTCACACTGCACATGTATGCAGCAGGGGTAGAGCTGCTGCACTCAGTCTGTGTCTCTCACTGCTGCTCTCCTGGGGGCARTGGACAAGATCTGATATGGATAGCAGTGATAAGAGACCTTTTAACCTGGCACATATTCCAAAGTGCCATAACATTTCATGTACAAAATATTATTCAGTGCTTATGCTTTCCATCTCCACTTCAGGATATCACTAGATGCAAAAACCTAGGCAAATACATAATTCATGAATGAAATGTGAAATTTTTAAGCTTTTGGAATGCAGAATCAGACTTTTCATCTGCAGTGTGTTGTGCTCTACTGCAAATCAGGTTTCACACTCTCCGGATAGCAATCTTCTGTGGAGGTTGGGAGGGGAAGGAGGGAAACCTAACCTCAGCAACTTTCCATATCAACTTTCTTAAAATCCCAAATTAAGTTGCAGCAATGCATTGAAAATCTCTTGTTCAGATGACAGGAAGTCTGTGCATTTGTGAGCATATAGTTCATTACATGAATATATTCATCTTCGGATTTGAACTGAATATTTAAGTTCTCAGATGTTAGAAGAGGGATCCTTTGGTGGTGTGTTTGGAGGTTTCTATGACTGACAAGTGGGAAAAGGATGCTCACCAGAGGTCCAGGAGGGCCATCCTGACCTGGTGCTCCAGGCATACCTTGTTCTCCCTAGAAAAAACAAAAAAGTTTGCTTTACCAGAATATATATACGAAATGCAACATTTAAAATATTATTGTGTGCTCTCCTTACTTACCACAGGGCCAGGAATGCCCCGGAGACCCTCTGGGCCAGGTTTCCCTGCAGGTCCCTGTGGACCAACTGGCCCTGTTTTTCCAGGAGCCCCTTCTGCACCAGGTTCACCCTAGAAAGAACAGCCCAGGTCAGAGACGGGGAGTGGATTGAGTTTGGCACTGGAGGGATGTACAAGATGCAAAGTGTTTTTTAAAACTCAGAGTTCTGCACAGGACAATTCAGTGAGTGAAATGTCTCTGGCTCCACAGAAGGATGTGGTGCCAGCAAAGCAGCACCTTGCTTGTCACAGGAGAGGTGTTGTGCCTGCACTGCTGGTCCACTCCATTACACATTGCTACCACTTCTGGGTCTGAATTTAGTTTTTACAGCTTTTCTATTACTACTACGAAAAGTTTAACTCAGTGCATTATAAGCAATTTACTTTTAATTTACAAATAGTTTATATTTCTATGCTTCAAAAAAAAAAAATCTTCAGTGTATTACCTTTGCACCCTTTTCACCTTGTCTGCCTTCAGCACCCGTTGCTCCAGGAGGTCCCTGCAAAACATGGACACTAGTTCACAAGCTCAGGTTTTTTAAAATATAACCAGCGAAAAAAATTCTGCAAGTGCAATTTCCACCATATTAATAAGTAGTAAATCCTTACTAAATAATATTAAATTTCTTCTTTGACATTTTGTTAACAGGATAAAAAATACCAATCCATGATACTAGCTTTTTTCCCCCATAAAATTTTCTGTGTTTTTAGAATGTCTAAAAGAAGATGCACTACCCAATACTTCTGACACGATGTGGTTCAAACCAAAGAATTAGCTTGGGAAAAAAAAAAAAGAAAACAGGATATAAAAGCAAAAGTCCAATACTAATTTATATGTACAACATTTTAAACTTGCTTTGCCTTGACATCTATCTATTCACTGTGGTTTWTCCACTGATTCCAAAAAGGTCTGTCATTCTACAGTGCACAGAGTGGCCAATACTSCTTTATTCTGTAAGTGAGGGATGGGCTCAGTAAGAGGCCTGATTACATTTGGACAGCCAAAAATTGACACATTATCCACTAAATATGAAAATGAAAAATAAAAAGACATTTTTCTCCTCCAAAACATCAAGGGCTGATTTTTAGGTCAGGTAATTAATATTCATAGCTTCAGTTATGAACAGAAGCAGTGTCTACAATCTAATATACTCTTCTGAAAATGGTTCTCTTATATGCTTAGTTTAGAAAAGATGCACTCAAGATAATGTACCAACTGTTCTCCTTCAAGGTTAATTTTTAGCCTGGGAAATGTCTTTATTACAAATAGCTATTTCTTGCCAACAAATGAGCAGTTTAAAGAAAAAGAAGAGTGACCATGATCAAATGCTGTGATTTTGTAAATCTGTGTAAGACTCATCTGTTCATTAATGCAACAAACAGTTTGTTATGTGGAAATAGGAAAAAAAGGTTCTAAAGACCAACAACTAGAAAAATTCACTCACTTTTATTTATTTACTGCTTTTTACTTYATAACAACATATAGAAAACAATGCAGGCTCCCTAAAGGTAAAGCACCAGAACACAATTTTAATTTTACAGATAAGAACTGTATCTCCAGTCAAGTATCYGCCTGTTTGCTTTGTGAGCTCAGGGCTTTGGACCAATGTTTGACCTAAAGCTATTTTTTATATTAGAGCTGAATTTAACCCAAACTTTTTATAGCCTGATKTATTTCACTATCTACTACTACTGGGCAACTCCACCAGTTTTAATTCCTGGAAATTTATATTCATTTTATAACTATTTACATAGGAGTATATTAAGATCCTTCATTTGCTTCTAAAATTAAGTTTTCTCCAGGGTGACACTGAACATCTGCAGCACTGTATGAACCTTTTGGCCAACAGAGATCAGACTTTACATCAAAGATAGTGGCAAATGAATTGAATTTCCCACAGTGGACTTTGRCTGTTGTGGGTATCAACAGGTTTTTATCTTTGGTATTTTTAAGAGCTGTAAGTGGCAAAWGTCTTAGTTTGATTTCTTCAATATACAGAGAAGCTTAAAAGCCCTGGGCCAAATGCTGACTCTGTAAAACTGGAAGAATAATTTAAATCCCTGCTCTCCAATAATAAATAATAAYATGTGATGCATGTACCCCTTTGTGTGGGCTGTAGTTCATTGGGTGGATCACAGTTTGCAGKGATAACAAGAAAAATCAACAGGTACATAAATAAATTCACAAACATTTCAGAGAAATGAATTTGTTTTCTTACATGAATTTAATTTATGTGCCCATTGTCTTTACTTCTTGAAAATTCCTTGCCCTGAAGGTCCCATGTGGATTATAATCCACCCTGCCTAAGAAATTGAAAAGGGTGGTAGTTTGTATTTGGGAAATAATAATCTAGAAATGCAGCTGCAGCATGAATTAATTAGCAGGGCTAAACCCCACTGTGATGGCTACAATGCAAATGCAGTGAGTGATGAGTGCTACCCCAAGGGGTGCTCRTTATCAAACAGTGCCAATTCTGCTGCAGGCACAAAGCTGCTGAAGGAGCTGCTCTTTGCAGGCTGCCATTGCTGGCCTGGCACAGCCACGGCTTCTGCAGAGACAAACTGCTCATTATTATTTATCTTACCTCCCTACCCTGGCCTGGTGGAGTGGCTGCTAAATCTGAACTGACAGAAAGGATCTCAATAACAGTAATTTTGCATTAATGCACGATACTCCCCCTCATCACCCCAGCTACCATGGTGATTTTTATGATCATTGCMCTGTAATTTTGGACAGACTGTCTGATACATTTTACGAACCAAGAAGACAAAAGAAGTCATGCAGAAACAAACTCGTTCTCAGTTTTTGTTATGTGAAACTATTGAATATTCTTCTCTGCTCTTCCATATTTAATTAAAATAATTTAAATTGTTATTTATAGCTGTCTGTCTTCTKACTTAAAACGTGGTTTCCAACAAAGAAAACCATTACCACATTTCATTATCCTGTTGAGATAGGAACCTGGCATATTGTTAGGTGTTCTGTGCATTTGCAATCAAGAGAGAAAATCAGCTTAATTTTTAAGTGGTGAGTGCACCCTGCTGAGGCAGCATCATGCTGTAGGCAAAACGGAAAAAAAATCTCCTTCACAGAAACACTTTTATTTTTCCTAAGTTATTCAACATTATATTTAAAGGCAACAAACCAAATAAACTTCTGCTTTGCAAAATTACAAGACTGACTTTGCTTTGGTATTGACATCTCTTCTTTTAATGGAAGCAGACCCCAGGGCCTCCAGTTGAGAACAAAATATATCTTAGTCTTGTGCTTTAAATGCTAATATTTTTGGGTTGCTTTGTGGAGCTTTATGCATCTGTGATGTAGAAAGCAGCAGATCCCAGAGCTCAAGAGCCTGGCACACTGAAGGGCTGGGAGAACACGAGCAAGGAGCACTGTCTGCACAGATTTGTATTGATTGCTTATTGATGTTAAGGACAAATACTCCCTGCTGGTGTCTTTTCCTCATGCTATTTTTAACATTTGTCACATAGAAATCAATGAATTCAAACTAAAGATGTTATCCAGCACTGTATGGCAAAGCAAAAAGCGGCCCTAAAGTAAGAGTAAAGGATTAAGTTTCAGAAAAATAATGATATAATTGTAGAGTGGGTTAGTCTGTACCTCTGTTTCTAGATAAGCAGCCACAATTACTACAATTACTTGCACCTAAATTACATTGATGTATAAAGCCTTCTGAGTATGCATTTTTCTGATCTGGTACATGAACAGATAATTTAATAAATCAGAATCTGTAAAATAATAACTATTATTGAAYGAAAATTTAAAAAAAATATTTTCAAAGGCTTTATCAATTACTATGTCACAAAGTTCACCCTTTGTAGATCAYAGTTTTGGCTCACAAATTTCTTAGATACAATGGAAAAACTACTTCTGTCCATGTTTTTCACTAGAATTTTCTTCCCATGGAGAGGTGGGGAAACTTTGTAATTGGCAATAATACTRAACAGAGATGGCTCAGAACCCTGACACCTTGGCAATAAACATCATTTCAGYAGACTGGGCAGTAAAACTGAGGTCAGCTCAGTTCCAATAAGAATGGAAGAGGGGAATGAAAATGAACAATGAAATAAATAAGGAGACTTATGTTAAGAATTTCAAGAGACTTGTAAGTATGAATTCTGAGCTCTGCCAGCTTGTTATTTTAGAGACAGAAAAAAAAATGGGGTGGAATATTGCTTTCTAGTAGTATAGCCAGAGCTGCACCTCACAGACAGMAATATTACTACTGAAATGCTATGTCCTTATCAATCCAAATGAAAAAACTCTTGTTAGGGCTTTTTCTTGAAATTTATTCCACCATACAAGTGATGAAAACTAACAAAAAGCWTTTTTTCCAGCCAAGTATGAAACTTTCAGTCTTTCACTGTTTCTTTYTAGTGTAACATCAGTATAATCAGATTTCCTCCAAGGTTGAAACATTCTGAYACTCAAGTAATGTACATTCTAATTCTACAAAATGATTTCTTTAAAATTCACAAATGGAGCTACATTGCAATATTCAGCCATGCATTTCCCCTAAATTGTGTCAAACTACAGGTAACATGGAATTTATGTTTTGAAATTGGATTTTTTTTTGTCCAGGTACAATCAGATAGCATATAGCCCRTCTGTGAGGAGTGAGCTATTGCCCCCCTGTATAATAAAGCAGAAAGTTTTGATTTGATGTTGAGCAAACATACTAATTGCTAATATTCAATCAAGTCATATTTCAGTTCTAGTGATAAGATTGCTAATGCTAYCATAATAATTTACAGTATTATAAATACTTTGCATGTTGGTGGAGCAAATAGATTATTGTGTAAAATAGATAAAACTAATTAGGCATGTCAGTTCACTCAAGCCCATTAAATAAAGCAATTTAACATATTTTGTTAAATAATTCAATGTAATGATGCCACTTCTCCATTTTTTTAAAGTTTAGAAAATGCATGTAATTGCTCTCTGAAGCAGACCTAAGGATTGATGCACCTACTACAGTTCTGTGACTGCAGCATTATTTACTGGGGTTGATTAGCTATATTTGTAAAGCCTGTGAACCTTCAAAGGTTTTAGAAATAATGGAAGAGCTTCATAAGTTACAGAAATGTCTGCCTGTTAATTTTGCATGCAGAGGGGATGGCATAGTTCTGCACGAAAGCTGCACTGAAATTATTTTATTTCAAAGACTGAAGGCACCAAAACAGACACATTCYCCCTGCTCTCTGATAGCAGTCACATGCCTAAAGATGATGTCTGGTATCACTGTCATAACAACTCCTCCTGTTAACAGACTAAGTCAGGAGAGACTGAATTCCTGACTGAAAAGTAAAAACACTTTTATAGATAAGCAATATATTCTTCCCTATGTATTTTTGTTCTTATTTTCCATGTCAGCCATGTTAAAGAGCTTTCTCTGCTGTTTCTATATTTTTGTTTTTCTCATTTCACTACTTAAGAGAAATGACAAACATAATGAGTGTCACAGGATGGAACAAGTCACTGAAATTCTCTAGGATACGGTGTCTCAGAAAGAGAAGTGAASAAGAGAACATGAGATACTGCTTACTCTTTTGCCAGGAGGACCAGGTGGGCCAGCTTCACCTGAAGGACCGGGTGGACCCTGCAACAGAAAGTTATAAACTCAGCAGTAATAAAGGATGAAGTTCTTGATTAAAGATCACAGACATCTGCCATGTGTCAGCCCCTTTCAATGAACAGAATCTATAGAAATAGAAGAACTTGATACTTAATRAGGGTATTGCTCCGAAACTGCTTAAGATCTTGGCTTAATTTCATCAGGTCAGCTAATGAAGATTATTTGGCTGCAGCATTTCTTTCTTATTCTCAGAGCTGCTCTATTTTTAGTGCTTCTCAGCAGCTCCAGCACAAATTCTTTAACACATCACTACTTCTAAAAGAAATTGAGCTCTTGCTCAAGTGTGTTACTATAATATGGGCAGTTCTACCTTTGCAAGGAAATAAATAGTTGTTTTTCAGTATAATAGAAAAAGCATCCACTGAAAATATTTTTAAGGATGTGACTGCACAGAAACCACTGATTTGGCAATAGATACTTTCTTATCATCAGAGAGAACATGCAGGTGAAATAAAATGAGAGAAAAATCTTACAGGTTGACCAGGATCACCATCTTCACCCTTCTCTCCACCAACACCATCCTGACCCTGCAGAATTCAAGGAAAGTAAATAAAATTAAAAATTCAGCTAATGTAAGTCACTGAGTTTCATGTATGAATATAAGAGCCCTATTTTTCTACAGAGCTTTTTCCCAAGGACATTAGTTTTCAAAACTTTTTAAAGATTTCTAAACATTTTTAAACCTTATGAAATATGTGAACAGAAAGGCAGCGGTTCTTACAGGCAACAACTCATTACCAGACAAGAAAGAGTCATGGTCAACTGGAATTAAGTGCAAACTAAGACCAGAACCTAAAACTGTTTTTAAGGTGTACTTACAGCTGGACCAGGTTCCCCAGGGGGCCCAGGATCTCCAGGAAAACCAACTGGGCCCTAGATAAATCAGGAAAAAAGCAAGGAATGTGTCATCCATTGCCAAGCAGGTAGCTCTCATCACAAATGTTTTCTGAAGCATATAATGAATGCAGTGCAGTTGTAGAAAATGCTACACGCTTCTGTAAGCAGCACAACTTCAGCAATGCTTCACAGTGGTTTGGGTTAGAATTAGGAAGTCACTTACTGGGTTACCCTTAGGCCCATCATCACCTGGAGGTCCTTTAGCACCTGGTGGTCCCGCTGCTCCAGGTGGACCAGCTTCACCTTTTTCTCCCCTTTCACCTTTTGGGCCCTGTAGAAAACACATGAACACAAAAATTCCATCAAAAAATTGAATGGCCAAAAAAAAAAAAAAAAAAAAAAAAAAAAAGGATCATAATGGCAAACCCATTAGTGAAACAAGGGCAATGTCGCTCCTCAATGAATACTGGCATGGGAGGGGGAAATTAGGACCTCTCAGGTCAAGTGCCACATCCTGCACCCAGTTTGCACCAGTGAACTGTTTTAAGAAAGAAAAATGTGCAAGCCAAAATTAATGCTTCTGGGAGGAAAAAAGAGTTACTCCTTTAGGAAGTATCCCTCTTCATCCTCAGATAGTACAAGGTGTGGCTTTRTTTACATGAAAACAAATGGCAATTTAAAGGTAAAAATTCTCTACTTCAAATTCAAAGAAAACATACACAATTACAGAAGTAATCTGAGGAAATAAAGCAAGGGCTGCCAGATACCTTAGTTCACCATAATAAATGTTAATAAGACAACAATGAGTTACTCACAGATGTTCCAGATTCTCCAGGAGGTCCAGGGTTACCAGCTTCTCCAGGCTCACCCTATAGATGCAGAAGAATAAATGTATAAATCATTGGGGAGAATATATCTATGAATTTACTTCTCTATTACATATTCTTCCCATGCATATATATGTAAACAGCTTATAGGAAGTGTTTTTTATTTGGTCTGCCTAAAAGGGGTTGAGTTACATATATGGTTTAGCAGAACTGGAGTATGAAATTTGAGAGACAGAACATCAAACTAGTATTTTCTTGAGCCAGAGAGACTAAATTTCCCCTTGGGCTTTGGAATATCTTCCCTATTATTACCTCATATAGTACAAATTTCCCGTTTGTGATTATTGCTATAGGTGCTGTTAGAATACGAAAAAAAATATATGAAGAAAAAGCAAAGGATGAAATAATAGSATCAGTTAGAAAAACTTTCTCCAGAGGCTACAGAGGTGTACGCTATGCATTTACCAGTGATGGAATTTATTTAGCAAAGCAGACAGCTTTCAGGATGACACCATAAGAAAATCTGTGCAAGTCATTGTGCACTATTAAGTGAACATTTAAGATAATTCAGTCTCTTTCTGAGCTAATACACAGTATTATCTCAAAGACTGTCTTCAAATTTTCATTTTAAAGTTTAGTTATGAGCAATTATTTTCTAGCTCAGTGGTCTGATACATAAACTATTATAGAAAACTCTTCAGTTAGTAGAATATTTAGTTATTAGCATCACAGAGACACAAGTCTGTGGAAGGATAAGAGAATATGCTTTTTTGATTGCCATGGAGTGCTTAGATAAGAAATTATCCGAAATAATTTTTCAGTCTAGTTGCAAATGTGGGGATTTTTCCCACCAAATATATTCTTTTTTCCAAACCAAATGAATGTTGCCAGTAATTACATCTATGAGCAAGAGGAGTTCAGTGCTGAAAATGCATTTTATCCAAACATCTACTGAATTCACAGAATTGGAATAAATTTGTATATATCCTTCCTAACCTGTGTGACCTGCACACCCCTCTTCAATTTAAGACAATTCAGTTAATACATTATGCATGTCTGTCATTCCCATGTGATCAGTATAAAACTCTAAATCACAAAATATATTTTTAAACAAATCTTATGGTGAGATACTGAACTTTCTCTCACAGAAACTCATAGCAGCATGTTAACCTCACTGGGACCAGAATTTGGCCCAATGCAAATATTTCATTAGATTAAAAGAAAAATATTTCAATACCCCTCAACTGAATTCCAGACTAGGATAATTAACAGATAACCAACATTTTAGCAGCAATATTAAAATGCCCTTTAAAAAGCGCACTGTTAAAGGGTGAATGTGCTGTTAGAAACTCTGATATGTTTTATTAGATATACTTAAATTCGTAGTAACCTTAAAAATTAATGATCCCTTTTAGTACTTAATACTCATTTACTTCTGTGATACAGCRTTCATTTTATAACAAAACAAAACCCGTAGTGGATACTCCAGGTCAATAAACATTTAGTATGTTTTCTAGGAAAATTCATAATGTTAATTTCCTTATTCTCTGCACAGCATTGACTGAGTCTGCAGTATCATTGGCATTGGGTTTTTGTTCATGCCTACTATCAATCAACGGAGATTTTTGTAGCACCAGAGAATGAAGTCTGGAATCAGCAAAAGTATGTAATTCAAATTGGTAGACATTCTGTATCTAACAGAGTGCACTATAAAGCCCCTTTGCCAAGGTGAGCCCATTGCAGGARCAATGAAAGGAGTGACACAGGAGCMCTGACTGTGCCCAGTGTGCCCTGACAAGGACCTGGGCAGTGTAAACCCCTGTCAGCTTCTCAGACAGCGAGTTCCTTTTCTGTCCTTCTGCCAAATGATAGTGTGATTTATGATGATCCACATTGGATTAAAATGCAATTCTTACCCTTCCTGTTGGCAAACACATCTCATTGTATGATCTAATGCACACTGGCCTTGCTGTGGCCTAGACCTGGAGCAGGGGGAGCACTGGGGTGACATTGGCTGGAGCAGCAGCCCAGATGAGCTCTGTGCACAGCAGCTCCCCAGCAGGCARCAGGGTGGAAAACTGAGAAATTGGAAGGGCTAGAAAATGTCAAGATGTTCCCTTTAAAGGGCATCTGTGAAAGATGAGACCAGTTMAAGTTTCATCTCACATTAATATTTCTATATCATTGCTTTACTAAAAAATGTGTCTCTTCTGTGTGTGCAGTCCTTGTTTTATCCAACAGTGATTTTTATCTTCCAAGTATGAGGTACTGTGAAATACTGTATTTGGTTTAGATAACTGTTAAGGGAGTTAAACRATGTTTTGATAGAGAAGACTGTAGCTGATATGTATTTACAGAGTGCATATTTATAGCTACTAAAAACTGTGTAATCTACAGCTATTGTTTGCCCTTGTCTTTCTTTTCATTTTTAGTAACAATGGCATCAATTCAGAATCTGATACATCTTCTCCCTGGGAAATATTTCATGTTCTGTTGGGAAACAGATTTTATGATCTAATAATAGATTTATTCCACCTCTAGAGATTTTTTCTCTTTTGTTACCAGCCCAGATCTTTTAAAAGTAAGTGTGGTCTTTCTCAGGCAAAGCCTTACTCTGACAGAATTTCAGACATCTTAAACTACAAAATGCCATGTCATTTTGCAGACATGCTTAATTCTGAAAACCTCCTTAGATTAATCAAGAAGAATGGTTTCTACCAAGCTAAGAAAGGTTGTTTAAAAGTTAACATTAAAAAAAAATTAAAAAGTTTTCAAAGTTTAAAAACGTTGTTTTCCTCATGACCAGTTCTAGAGAACTGTCCATACAAAGCACAAAGAAAGTGGATGGAAGGCTGCCACCTTTTGGTTAAATTCGGGGACATGGTGTTTCATTTTGTAACAAAGAGAGGCAACTTTGCAACTGACTGGGCTGTGAAAAGTTACAGTTTTGCATAGGTCTGCATATGTGTTATATATAATGGCTCTGCAGAGAACTAAATCTAACTGAGAGGAATTCTAAAGCTGTGTGGGAGGGCTCATGTTTACAAGCATGTCGGAGAGATGGAAAAGGATGRGAAGAAATCATAGTCAGTAGGCCATGCAAAGTTATTAAAAGTAATTTGTTAGGATGGATTCTCAGGTAGCTAAAGTATCACAGACACATCTAGATTAGGTACTTAGCAGTGTCTGCACATACATGTGTGGAGAAATGATGTGCACCCACAAAATSTCCTGTGAAAACTTATCAAACATGGTTCTAAACTTAGAGCCAGGATACTCAATTGGGTTTGTCCTCTCACTTCCATCTGCAGTGTAAATCAGTGATTAAGCATGAGAACTATCGATTTCACATGTTAATTGTGTGGGACTCCTTATTAGTGTACKACTTTGAAAATCATTATAGAACAATAAAATAGGAAAGAATGTAAACCCAGATGAGTATAGTGGTTTTCTAACATCRGACTTTTTCATATAATAAACCAGGTCTGAACTCTGAGAGGCTACAGAAAGAATGCTTAGGTCCTGCAGATGTTTGGTTTATGGATTAATAAAAAAATACCTCCTTGTCTTTAAATATGAAAGTGAGCAAACCTCCTTCTCCCCTCAACAGTGACRGGGATGATGCCAAAATGTTTTTCCACATTCTACAATCATTGCATTGAATTTTCTGTAGTATGGGATGTCATTCCTGCAAGGGGTGCAGAGGCCAAAGCATGCTGACATAATAAGAAAAACATTGGGGAGAAAATGTGTGGGAAGAAAAGGAAAAGAAAAAATGCATATTTTGTTTGAAAGCATGAACTGTCCTCTTGTTGCAGGAACTCCCCCTGACAAAACAACTCTTGATGATTTCTGGGCTTGACAAACTCATTAAATGGAACTGAAATTAAGAAGGAAAATATCCTAACAAGGAAAAGCCCTGGCATGTACTAAAACTTGGGGAGGAGGGAGGAAAGTAATTAGAATCACTACAAACTTCCAAAATAACACACTTGGAGGCTTCTCTTTGTGAATGCAGAGAATATGGGTAATAAGCTGGAGGAAATTAAAAATGACAACCAAGTGAAAAACAGTCTGAATTTCATGTTCTTGAATTAAATTTCATGGCCTAATCATCACAAATAGTGATTCTAAATCCCACAGATGAGTCACTGGGAGAAACCAAGGAGTAAGGAGTTCAATACAAGCCAATGTTTTTACAAAATGACTGGAATATAATTTGATCATGAAACAGTGAAAATTAAAGAGGTGATTGAAAGCAATGGCAAAATTCCTATCAAGTTCAATGGGCCACAATATTATACAAGGTGTGTTTTTTAAAAGCACTGAGTACAACTGGGTACTACCCTGKATGTTCTTCTAATTAACATTTTCTCAGTACCCTAGTGGTCACAGGAAAATTTTTTCTTCCCACAGTGCCCATTATTTTCTGTATTCCACTGACTTACAGACTCTTTTCCCAGCAACTTTTTTATTTCTATCAACTCTTAGATTGGGTCACSTTTCTGGCACTCTTCCCAGAGAGAAAAATACAAATCCCGCGGCACTTCATGAGGCCAAGATCTTTTTAAAAACATGCTGGATGAACAATGTCATAAGCTTGGGACATTAGAAAGAATATCTTGTTAAAAATGCAGCCAAGCAGGAGGGCATTGTGTTTTGTATATCTTGTGTGATTTTGGGGGAAAAAGATTGAAAACACCAGAACGCTGCTGCTCCCAAGAGGTGAGTTAATGCTCCGAGCCACATCCTGAGAAAGGACTGCAATGAAGCACTGCCAGCTTGACACAATGACAGCTGTTTGGGCTCAGTACCCTCTGGTCTTACAACACAAGGGAGACAAAGTAGGATGTTTTTCCATCAAAACAAATATTATGTTATATTATTCTATACACTTTGCCACTTCCCAGAGCACTGGTAAGGGATTTAGTTAATGGGCGTGTTGAAAACAATCAGGCAACACCTGAAGATTCTATAAAAAGACTAGTTTAGTCAGAAAAAGGGAAATCTTTCTTCATGTTCTCAAAAGTTAACAACATGGAAAGCTTTCTGAAAAGCCACCAATACTGACATTCCTAGAGATGTCTTTTCCAGGATTCACTGACATCGGTGTTTCTTTGAATATATTCGATACTCTCTGGCAAATAATTAAATGCTCAAGAACAATTCTACATAGTTTCTCAATAAGCTATTTATATAGTGGCCTGGAATGTATTTCTATTTTATTTCCTCCATCTTATGCTCTACTCAAAATCTTCTTTCCAATTTCAAAGTTTGAGAAAAAATTGATGTTAAATCAGTAACATTACAGCAAAAGGCTTTTAGGCTTACATAGGTGATGTGGTCGAAGTAATGTAACTTAATAAAATAAACAAAACCAAGTGTTTTAAGGCTCTCTTTTTAAAATTTTTGCTTGTGCAGCACTATAGTTTACTCTTGCTCCAAACAAATCACAGAAAAAAAGCCTTTACATCCATGCATACATCACCTTTCCTTTAAGAAAAAGGAAGGTACATGTGGYATGTTCCTTGGGTAAAATATGTAAATAAAAAAACCCAAACAAACTCACTCCATATCCTGGCAGAACATTTTCTGAATAGAGAACTTAAAATAGCAATGAGAATAATTTTAATGAATGAATGTCATATAGCATTTCTATTCCAATGTTTTCTCTTTCTAGGAGGTTTTCATGCTCACTCACCTTTTCACCAACACCTCCAACAGAGCCAACTGAGCCTGGGGGGCCTTGAGGACCCTAGAGTGATAAAATATATTTGTTATCCCAAATATAGCCATCCAGAATAGAGTGCTCATTACTGAATTAGCAAGAGAAAAAAATAGGTTGTTTCTTACATCAGCTCCATTAGGACCCTGGGGACCTCTTGGACCTGGTGGGCCAGGTGGACCCTGTATCAAAGACAAAATTTGATACCACAGAATCATAGAACAGATTGTTCTATTGTTACAGTCATAAAGAGCAAGTCCAATGAAAAATAATTTCCTCAGTCTGTGGGGTGCTTTTGATCTTTGCCATGCAACAGGAAGAGCAGGGCCAGATTGCTGCCATTGGATGAGTTCACAAGGWGATCCAGGCTGTGTCACACAGCACCTGAGCTGGGAATGATCTGATGCTCAGCACTCCTGAGGACTGGTTTGCTGCACTGACTCTCCCTGCAGGTTACCTGCATGCCCATCCACTGTGCAGAGACCCTGGAGCAGCTCCTGTGTGTGTGACAGCCCTGTGGCTGTACTGCACAGTGCTGCCTACACACAGCAACAATGAAACATCA
The DNA here is from genome assembly GCF_030028575.1 of Malurus melanocephalus. NCBI lineage: Eukaryota > Metazoa > Chordata > Aves > Passeriformes > Maluridae > Malurus > Malurus melanocephalus. The sequence continues at coordinate 2,844,143 of NW_026623269.1, read as the reverse complement.
GACTTGGCACAAGGTGYTGGAGGCAAATGTACAGAGTGGAGAGCTGGCACTGCAGCCACCAGCAGCCCACAGGGCATTTTCAGCAGGAGAAACCGCTGGGAAATGCATCACCCAGAGAATAAACAGAGCCACACAGTGTTTACATCTGCTGGCCTGCAAGTACCTGAAGCTGAAATGTTAAYAACAATGTCCTGAACCTCAGAAAGGCAGCTCCAGGGTCTCTGGTGCAGTGATATCTACTTTTCCTCTTTCTTTCCTCAAACTGATTGCCACTGTCCTGTCTCAGACACACAGAGCATCTGCTTTGACAGTTATTTTTCAGAGTATTCTCTCATGTTACATAAATCTGGATATTAATGATGAGGGGATAGATGTGTGAAAGCAAAGTAAATCCCAGAGTTTATGTTACACAAAATATTTCATACTGGGTCACCAAATTCAGAAGTAGCTTATCAAATGGWGAGCTACAGAGGAAAGACAATAACATGGAAAATATTTATGTCCTTCAGAGTGACCAGTGGGGAAGAATTCTTACCATTGGGCCCACATCACCATTTTCACCTTTTTCACCTGGTGGGCCAGGCAGACCCTAAAAACAGAGAYGAGAATACTATTAGTAGAGTCCATRKAATGATTAGTTATAACTCARTATGAAACAATATAAATCAGATCTGCATGTGAAACTCATAAACTTGGGAGTGGGCAGGATGGTGGAACAAGAGAAAAAGAAGACCTATTTGCATTAAAATAAAAAGAATGGGAAGGGACATTTTCATTACAGAAAATGCTTAAACTAGATGATACAAAAATTATTTTTGGAAAAAACAAAAAACCCACACAGAGAACTGCTAAAGTGAATGAGTTTAAAAACACTAATAGAATTATCCAGAGCTCAGGTGGTCTGGATAATTTGATTTACATACATATACATATATATATAAAGTAAAAAATCAAGGTCCTTACAGATGGAAAGTAAAATAACAAAGGAGTTTACCTGTAAGCCAATAGGGCCTGGAGGGCCAGGGAAGCCTCGAGGACCTTCATCACCTTTTTGCCCAAACATCCCTTGCTGACCTCTTGGACCTGGTTCTCCATCACCTCCCTGTTTGGAAAAAAATGAAGAGCCAAACTATCACAGGTCTGAAAATGACAGGAAATAGGAAAAGCTGAATGGAAATGACTGGAAAGCAACTACAGGAGGGCTCAGAATCACASCAAGTGTCTTTGGAAATGCATGTTCACCATCTTGGCTGAATGAAATCTCTYACACAAACAGAATTCCAGCACATGCTCTGGTTTAATACAGGCCAGTTAGTGCTGCACTTCTCACAAAAATTTTCTCTGAACTCCCCCTCTCCTTCACATCTGCMCAAACATTCTAGCTGTTGAACACCTATGTATCAGTAAATATGGGTAGCATACAGTTCTACTAATATTCAGGATAGAAGAATTCAGAGCTTTCTAAATAAAAAYAAGAATCAATTCACTTGTTATCAGATGGATTTTAAAAAGATATCCTCTCTTTTAACTGCATCTGTACTGAGCTGTCACACACCCACACACCCCCAAACAAGTTCACTGCATTCACTATTTACATTATTTCATTTTTAATAATTTTGTCAAATCATTGCCCTGCTGTAAATCTGCCATACAGGAACACCCATGCAGASTTGTTTACAATAAAGAACTGCATGTAAGTGGACAATGACAGAACTGTTGGTGGTGTTTTTAAATACACTCCTGAGTAAGGAGCAAACAGTTCAAAGGACTCAGCATCAGCTGAGTTYTGCAAGGTTGGGGCTGGCTCTGAACGAGCTACTTACAGCGATACCCGGGGCACCAACGGGACCCTGGAGACCTGGAGGACCCGGAGGACCCTGCAACAAACACACATCCAACAGGACAAGTTAGTGACTGTGACATCTGCAATGAGAGTAAAAGCAAATACAGAGAGGAGAGAAAACCCTGCTTGCACGATCACAATCTATTTAGCATTTCCACATTTCTCCATAGAGGATGTAGCGTTATTCACAAGTCCTTTCCACTCAGTRCAAACAATCACTAATAGATTATTTCTCAAAACCTCAGATTTGCACATCTATAATAGACAATGCTGGCATTTGTTAGAAGCTCATTTGTAATGCTTCAGAACAGATTTCCAAACAAACATGAATCAAAATGATTTTTTTTTTCACAATTAAAAATATCAAAACTTTCAATGAGATTTATGGCAAAACTCCCTAAACCTTTAAAGCAGCAACTAAAAATCTATCTTTTATTCAAATGCTGCTATTTGGAGTAGTKTTTATGAAATTGGTAATTATTTTTGCAATAGCACAAAGCTTATTTTGACCTCCAGGAGACATGAAAAAGTGCAAGTTCTTGCTGAGCTCTCAGAGTCACATTCTCTTTGATATTAAGTCTCTTTTCAACAGAATGGTAAAAAAACAGTCTCTGACAGGAACTTCTTTTTTCCATTCTCCCTGCAGAATGATAACTAAGTTATATTGCAAATAATTTAGAAGTCAGTCATGCAGATGTGATGTAATGAAGCTATCAGAGTATGGGAATGCAAGGCACTGCTTTCTGAAGGGGTTTAAATTATTGGTAGTTTGAATCTTGTTTTTGCAACAGTAGAGGAACTGGACTGATAAAAAGAGTGAACTAAGAAAGCAAAAAACACTTGGCCTGAGCTAATTCTAGTCTGTTTCAGATGCCAAGTTCCCTGCAACTTCAAGGCTTCAAATTCTAACTTAGAGCAGACTAATGSTGGGATTTACAGACTTTGCTAGGGCTAAAATTAGATTTTTGTGCCTGTTACAGAGGGAATTAAATAAAGGGGCTTCTTAAGTCTTGTAGTCTATTTCTTTCTCTGGATTTTATGTACATTTTATGTACATTTTAGAGCATTTTATTTTCTAGGGAGTTTGAAGTGTCAAGCTGTGTATTTCTTCTCTTTTACAATTTTATTTTTGTCACCTACCTGATGGCAATAYATGAATCAAAGCTTTCTAGCCTCTATGGTGACATATAAAAATGAAAGGAATCTCAAGGAATGCTCCRGTTGACTGGGAAGTGTAACCATGAGAATGGGATTTGGCATGCATGGATTATTCTACACWCTGCAAGATGCTTTAATGCCCTTCTTCATTTTATAGGGTCTGGAATGTGGCCTACGCATTTTAAAACTAATTAAAAAACTTATTTTGATGTAAAGCACTGTTCAAACATACTTTTTAATTGATCAATGAGGACTTATTTGGACACATGGCCAGATTCTTTTTTTTCCATTCTCTGGAGTGCAAATTGAGAATGATTGATCAGAATCAGGAGAGAATGTTCAGTTAATAAAGGCAGCTGTGATAACTGTGCAGGTTTGGAAGCTCAAGAGAAGACAGCACATCAACAACAAAATTGTGCTGTCTTAGCTAGAATACACCAATACACTTAGGCACAGTATTTTCAAACCCACAAAAATAAATCTTTGTTAGTTTCAATGGGGAATTGAAGATATTTTCAGCTCTTCATAAACAGGAAAGATGAATCAATTCTTTGATCAGGATCCTTGCTGTGATAAGGCTCTAAATGCCCACCAAGGCCTTTTGTGGGTGGTTAGAGATTGTAAATATCTATTCTTTGTGCCCTGTGATTTCMGAACTGGCTGTTTCCTCTTGAGAGCCTTTCAGAGGTGACCAACAAGCCCTTTCTCCCTGCMCCAAAATACAACTGTCAGCACGTTGAAAGGAAAGCAGACTTAAAATAAGCACATTCTGAAATTGTCAGGGTTGAATGACTACAATTGAGGGCAAATAGATTCAAGACATGTGACTTCAGCTGGAGTTACATTCGCTTCAATTAAGCAGGCTGAACACTGAATCCTGTATTTCAGGGGAAATGTGTAATATTCTCAAATGCATTAATCCTTGAGACTGAGAGTCCAGGATGCATTCTTGAATGATAATGCTGTAGACACTTTATTTGTAAAGCAGGTCTGCTGGAACATGCCCAAATGCATTAGTACTCACTATGGGAACTGTGGTCACAGTCTAATGCTCAGCAGAACCAGCTATGCTAAAATTATCTGAAACAGAAAACTGCAGCCTGTTTTTTTCCCTGAATTTCTCTGATGTGAAGCATCTCTAATGAAGAGGCATGTCAAAGGGGAAAACAGGATGTTCCTCTGAATACATGCAAAGCCTGAAGTGGAACTGGATCAGAGCAGGGAACTAGCTGATCCTGAAGTTCATTTCCAACCCAAGCCATTCTGTGATTCTATGATTCTGTGACTGTGATTTGCTTGAGTTTGTATATATCTCTTCCCATAAAACATCATTTGATAATGTGTAAGCCACAAATATGGTGTAATTTTTAAAAGTAATAGACTGTTCTGTAACTTGTTAACATCAAGAATCACAGTRTTTTTAAGATAAACACACTTAGCCTTAAATATCCCTGTGTCAAGTTCTGAGCTTTCCTAACTGTGAATAGTGTTGAAGTATAACAATAAAAAGGATCTTTCTACCATTATTTCTCAATTTTTTCTTAAGGGATAATATTCAATTAAAGTGCCAGTTTGAGATTGTACAGAAGTGAAAAGATACCTTTTTTAATTTTTAGGAAAGAAACCACAATCAAATGGAAATAAATAAATGCCAGTTTTAATATTTCCAGCTTCAAATTTCACAGTAGAAAAAGCTTAATTTTATATTTCTGACCTAAATAAAAWAAGGAAGGGCTTTAACTTTAGAATTCATTTTTGAAGACAAAAAATGTCAAATTAAAACAGTAGAAGCCTGATTAGTCCTAGGCTCACTAATAGGCCTAATGATAATGAAAACTTGTATAAGCCATTTCATCTGTGGTCTTYACTGATTTGAAATGTTGCCATCACTTCATTGTGCTCCCCAAGAATTAGATATCCTTTCAAGATTCAAAAACTACCTTACTAGGTTCCACTACTGAGTCTCCATAGTTTCCATCATCATGGCAAAGAAGCCAAAGCTGGCTATGTTCACACAATGCAGTCAGTGAAGTTAACTTGAGCACAGGAAGAGAATGTGAATTCTTGATCTCTCCYAGTTCAAATGCAGAATGGATGAATTTCAGTGATATAGGAAGGGTGCTTAAGAATGCAGTTTATATTTTGTAGTGACCCTGTAAGCTCTAGGGATATGAGCAATGGACCTRTAAGTACAAACCTCTAGTGCTTATTATTATTTGCAAGGAACATTTTAGGAGTGTGTCATTGTTTCTGGTCATTTATGTAGCAAGGCTATCTGCATACTTCATGCATGAATAGTTTTTATTTATGAAGAACAGATGCAACAGACAGAGGATTTTGCTACTCACRTTGTCTCCTTTGTCACCTTTGCTACCTTTCTGACCCGGTTCACCAATTTCACCCTGTAATTGAAAGTTAAAAGTTAAACTTGTTTAAAATGGTCTCCTTCACAGTTAGCCGAAGTCAATATCACCATATCTGTAAATGTTCCCTTTGATATGATTATTCTATGTTTTATGCTGCAGCTTCAAGCGTGAAAGCCTAAAGGGAGCAATTCTGCAGTGATCAATAGTATGTCATATTAATCCAGATATTGACTGCTGAATTGAAAAGGGTAACAAGACCTGGCTTTGAAGTATAAYGCAACTGAGCTCTAAATAAAGGAAATTGTGTTCCTCATGTCACCTTCAAAATGAACTTATAATGAAAGTACCCTGATTTACAGACTCWTCTAACTGTTTATGACTGAACAACTGCTTCTCATTGGAGTGGACAGTATTTCAAAACTTCAAAATTATTCAAATCACCAAGAAACCATGTTAGAAAATAATGTTTTCTTTATACAGTAATAAAAGACAATTAAATTAAATCACAGAAAATACTCTCTGTGGGATAAATAACACTCACAAATCACAAAAATGAATGTGGAAATCTTTACCTTTGCCCTGTGCTAACAGAGAAGTKCTGGATCAAGTAAAAACACCAGGTGATCCTGAAAGGTGCAGTATTCTAAATTTTGCCAGAAGTCAACAGAATATGTCTGCTATGAACATAATTATTTTGACAGCCCCAACCTATCAACAGTGGTTCTGAATCCCTGTATATTACTGGAGATATTTCATCTTACTCATTCAGCAGACCGAGTTTCTAAATTAGGCAAAAATCAATTTTGGCATTATATGTCCTGATTTATTTTGCCACACTTTCATCCTTGTTTCTTTGCCAGGATAAATGTTATTCTACTAGTTCTTTAACACAAATCCCAATGTCTYATGGCATCTGTCTCTCAGACACTTGTAAAAGAGATTTGAAGGAGTTTTTCTGAAGAGAATTTGGGGGGAGGCAGGGATAAGATTTGTTGCTTTATCATCCTATTTATTGAGAGGAAAGTTACAGAGAACTGTCCTGACAGATCTTCTCACAGATGTACCAATACTCATTAAAATGATTCACCTTGTCACCATCTTCTCCAGGAGAACCACTGGGACCAGCAGGACCAGGAAGCCCCACAGGACCCTGTATTCCATCACGTCCAGCTGGACCTTGGGGACCTTTTTCACCCTGGTTTAGAAAAAAATTTAGAAGAAAAGGAAGTAATGAAAATTTCAGTACAGCGAGTCACATTACCAATATAAAATCGAAAAAGACACACCCCCCTCCAAAAAAAACCCCAACAAAACAGGAAACCCCACAACAGAAAGAAAACTTTCAAGGGAAAATAATATATATGAGAATTATATGAGGTAATAATGGAAGCTGATGTCAAATACACTTGTATTCTAATGCAAAGTGGCTGGGTACACAGTTTTAATGAAAGACTGATTTACATTCACTCCCCGCTGTGGAAATAACAGGTTTAACCCTTCCTGGTCTTAGAGAGCACGATAATAAATGTTTTCTATGTACTTTTTGGTAAATCTAAAATGAGTAGGTTGGGTATTCTAAGAATATGTATGGAATAAGGAAATACTGCAGTGGGAACAAGTAACACTGTGCAATGAGAGGTCAGTGCTGTGAGTGTTTKCTGTGGTTACTCACGGGAGCACCCTTCTCTCCTGCAGGGCCTGGGGGTCCCTGGGGGCCAGGACGGCCGGGCAGACCAATGGGGCCAGCAGTGCCCGCTGCTCCACGCTCTCCTGGTGAGCCCTGGAAAAAAATACCGAGAGAAGGGAATTCTGAGAGAGCCCTGGTAACTGCTGGTGCTTTTCATGAGGTAAATGAACAGAGAAATTGTTTATCAGTGTGAGTTCAGCTGGTCGAAGGCTACGCATCCATCATGGGTGCCAATGAAGAAAAGAGGCTGAAAGGACCAACATGAAGATCATACTCAATACAGTTTATACAACACTAATTCTTTTTTGTAAATACTACTTCCTGTATTTGTTCATCATAATGTGAGTGTGCTTAAAACAAGTCTGTTTTCAAGAACTTATTTCCCTCTATGTTTTAAAATACATTAACATACTACTTTGATGAAAGAAAATATTCATTATATCAAAATTATCAGCCACACCAYACCACCACCAAAATTTTTAGTAAAGTTTTGCAGTGTTCATTGCTGTGATGATTACATGTCTGGATTTCGATTCACATTGCTAAAAATCTATCCAAGTATAATGACTAAGCTAGTGCGTTCTACAGAGAAGGTTTTTATGTACAGATAAGCACAGACGAAGTTAAAAATCTAATATTACAAATTAAAGGTGAAAAGATGGACAGTATGAATCAAAAACTACTAAARTTGTATCTTCGTTTTCTGTCTTTTAGATAATTTACAATTWTTGCATCAAGAGAGTTCTGTTAAAGATTTGTTTGCTGTACAATAATAGTTCCTGAACWTTTCAGCTTTATACCTTCAAAATAGTTTGCAACACTTCAAAGCTACGACTGGTAATTTCACTTTTTCAATTGATATACTATAAGTGGGATGATATATCACAGAATAGAAAAGTAATAGGTGATGTAGCCTGAGACTCTAAATAGCCTTTTATTCATGCTTAAGCAAGATCAAATTTGCTGCCTCTTAGATTCTGGAATTTTAACATGCTTCCACCTATAAGGACCCTATTTTTTTGGCTTTTACTCATGATGTATTTTTCCTGGAATGACCTCATTAGCATAACTGGTACTAATTCCATAATAAGGTGCTTTTCCCTTCAGATAACTGGGACAGAAGAGAGTGCTGAATGGTTTCCTCCAAATATTTTAGCAAGTTATTTCAGKGAGATCTACATTTGCATGAGTATTCACACAAACTATTTGTATGGAAATCATAGATGACTTTATCCTTCCAGGTGTTGGGTTTGTTTTGTTCTTTTAAAGTCTAGGTGGCTGCCTAAGTTTCTGTCCTATTTCTGTTATTTTAGTTCCTAAGGCTTCAGTGAATTCAACAAGAAAAAGTCATTACCCTGCAGCCATACTACCAAGGTCTCTGATCTTGTCAGCTCTCATAAGCTAAACAATTCTGGGTCATCTCATCAGGAGGATGTAAGAATAGAGAGGAAAAAACCCAAATAACACATAGATCTTTCCTGTGTCAGACAGCAGACACTCACAGAGGCCTTAATTCCTAGTAGCTCTTTTTAATCAGCCAATTTTTCACATTTATCTTTGCATTTCACATGAATTATGAACAGGGACTACACCTTCTGTTTTCAAGGAACCACTCTTTTTCTGAGAGAATGGTCTCTGAGCAAAGCAGAACATGTTAAATTATAGTCAGAAAAGTAAATTAAGCAGCTTCTTYAAGTCTGTTCCCTCTTTCTATGAATCTTTTCTGGTCACTCTGACCYATTATGAAACAATCTCCTTATGTTATGAAACCATGTGTTAACCTGTGGTCTTGCAGTACTCACATCCTGGAATCTTTTTATTAATTTGGGTTTTTTTCTCTTGTAAAGTTTTCCACGATAGGAAATGTTATGTTTTGTCTTGTATTGCCATTATCGAGACTATAAAGCCATTAGCAACCTTGGTTTTATCTCATTTTCTATGAGGAGATGTGTAATTACAACTGTTGTTTACATTGCATAGTAGCACCAATGCTTTTTACTGATGGTTAACAAAATGCTCAACAAGTGAAGGTGCCCATGACTGCGAAATGTTATCAGATAGATGAAGACAGCTCTAGATAGCTCAGTACTGATAATTGGGTAGCCTACAGCTGGCTTATTCTGAGCCTCATTTGAGCATCCTCTTCCTAAATGAGCAAAYGAAAAATGACTGCTTGACATTCCAAAGAGCTTTCTCTCATCAGCATTCAGCATTCCACGCACTAGCAGGGGAAGGAAAGAAAACAAACAGAAGGAACAAAGATAGCAGATAAAAGAGAACTGTTAGAAAAACTCAAACAAAACCCCCACAACAACAAAAAAACCCCACAATCCCCCCCCAAAAAAACCCCCCCAAATCATGAAAATACCTCCTTCATCCAGCAGAACCCCCCACTTGCTCTGTCGTGCATTCATGCATCTCTTTCTTTTGTCCAAAACCCTCTAAACAGTAATTGGCATGCACAGTATTTGGAGCAGTCATTTGTTTGGTATGCTTGCAGATGTATGCACCAGCCAAATAAAGCTCATAATTGACTCTATATGCTAGTTAGGGGCAATTGGTATTGGCAGGGAATCGGAGCAAACTCATCCARTGGCAGGAATTCTCTTCCCATTATAAATGGCACACGAAGACTCCACTACAATTACACTGCTGTGTGTAGCTGCTGTTGGCTAAAAATACATGGGAAAATATTTTAGGATTATTTAATGCTCATGGGCTGCTGTGAGCTTCTGTGAAAAAAGCAAACAATTGTGGTTTAATTGTGGTGTTTGAAGGTGCACACAAACCCAGTATTAGGGGCACCTATACACCTTTTTCACTGAAAACTGTTTCAAGATAACAAGTTAGTAATTAAAGATGARACAGATAAAAACCCCACTGAGGACTCCTGGAATACTTTAGGGGAACTGGGTTCTGTCTGTACCTCAAGTGACCCACTTTCACTACAATGAACTCAAAATAAATTTTAAAAACTTAGAAATTTGCCCTTCAAASTCTCTTTCCACTCTTGCTACCACCACATTTAGTTCTTAAAGACTGGAAAAACTATATGCCAAAAGTCTTCAGCTTCCTAGGTATTTCTTTCAATGATTGTTTACCTGAGAAGGAAGGGTGGTCCGACCAGGAACGGATTTATAAACTGAAGTCCTTGGTGAWGTGCTCCTGACACTCATACCCTGTGTGTCTCTGGACCATAATTAACTATGATTTCAGTCTGGCACTGAACTCCCATTAGCTGGGGAGTATTAATAGTTTTCCTGGATTTTCTCTATCGATTTAGTTTCACATGAAAGGMAAATGAGCTCTGAGAGAGCTCCATGATTTGAACCAAAGAATGGTAAATGGGGACAGTTGAGACATCTTCTCAAAAAAGCTCTGATGTTTCCAACTAAAATACTAACTTAYACACACCCTGTAAGAATTAGAAAGATATGGATCATCTGAATTTAAATTCAAACATGTGTATTTCAGAACATAGACCATTATCACTAAATAAGGTATGTGCTTCTGCCTCACATCTGATGTGATGTATCTTTCTGAGGAACTGTGACAGGAGTGGCCCAGCTCATGTGTGGACAATGCTGCCTGGCAAAGGGGGCTGTGTCAGATAYCAGGTTTGTCCTGCTGGCAACTCTGTGCATGCTCACAAGGGCTCAGCCTCTGAACTGTCTGCTCYAGAGTTTGGTTCAGCCCAAGGGGCTCCTTCAACAAAAAATCAACACACGACCTTTTGATTGAAGAGACAATTCTGGTCTATGCTTTCTTGGTTTTGATTCACCTTTTCTTTTAACATTTCAGGTTCTTCAGATGTGCGAGATCATATCCCATTTGACTCTACATACTAGTTTCCMTTCCATTCCATTCCATTCCATTCCATTCCATTCCATTCCATTCCATTCCATTCCATTCCATTCCATTCCTAGCTACCTTTTGGTGCCTTTTGGGAATATATATATACTGCACAGTGTTAAGGACTGTAAATTCAAGCTCTTGTTTGAAAGAGTAGATGCTTAAAGGCATTAAGAATTCAATAATTAATTGTAAGAATTCAAGTACTGAGTATTACTTGTACTACTAATACCATGTGTGCCTTTTTAATTCTTATTTAATGCATTCTAATCTGAACATGAATTGCAAGGACATAAGAGAGCATCATTGTTGAAATACATAGAAATTCAGCTCCTCCTTTACTTTTTTTTTTGAACAAGAATAGCTGTGATGATTGATTTTTTCTTTTTTTACTTCAATTGCACTGAATGAAAGAAATAAGTTGACAAGATGACTGTCAAAATCTACACAATTCACATTTGGGAATAACTGCACCATGTTTTGAATACCAGTGCAATACCCTAGGCAAGCCCACCACAACAGTCTCTAGCTATAGACTTTTTCCAAATCCCAAAACCATTTTGTAAAGGTGACAAGTATTAAGCAGCAAGTAAATGTCAAACTAAATCTGGTGGCAGAAGGCTTCAGATATTCTCAACCTTCACATTCCTTGAATGTTTACTAATGTGGATACTGAGTAGAAGTCTGATCTGTGCTGTTTTACAGATTGCATTAATGAAAACACCACGACACAGAAAGAAGAAGAAAGGTTGTTAGGTAACATTGTTTATATTTCCATAAAATTATTATGTTTACTTACCATTGGGCCAGGTGGACCCTGTGGGCCTTCCCCTCCTTTTAGACCAGCTGGACCCTAAAAATGGAAAGGAGAAAAAGCATTTCTACTWAACTGGAAAGTTCAAGATAATTTTGCAACACATATAATAGGAAAAATATAAAGATCCAAAGAAACAAACCATTTCTTTTTCCTTATATAGCCAATGMTATTTAACTATGTTGGATGCTTGATGTCTGTTCTCTTATTGCATATATTTTAAAAACAATAGAAGACTTCATGAAATAAAGGAGTTAATACTTTGCTCCTTATATTTATTTTAGAAATATCATGCCAATTACTCTGGTGCTTACATCATACCTGAGCACCTGGAAGGCCTCTCTCTCCAGGGAAACCTCGAAGACCTGCTGGTCCATCTTTCCCAGGAATGCCTTGAGGGCCTGGATCACCCTGGGAAACATATTACATTTTGATTAAAAAACATGTTTAAAAATTAGTTGTATAATGAGTGATGAAAATGAACTACCAGATCCTAGTTATAGTAATGTAAACAAAGATTGTATCCCCAGATATTCACCCACTAATTCTTTTATCAGCACAATAGTCTATGCTTAAATTTATAATGAATTTTGACAAAATAAAGTACTAGTAATGAAATACAAAAAGTAAGTGAAAAACACAAGCCATAAAAAAAAGTTTAAAGACACAGTCAGTAAATTTTTTTATACCCATTTATAATAAAAAATGTACTAGAATTACGTGCTAACTAATTAAGTAATATTTTTCTTGGTCCCCAAAGGTGGCCAAAAAGTAAGCAAGGAGTTAAATTCAGTCAGTGAAATTCTGCCTTTTAGTCACAACTACACATCTGACTTTAAATACCAATGTGCAATTGTCCACCTTGGTGTGAACAYGTCATTACTAAGTATTTTCATATAGAATGCATAGTATATGCCAACTATTTAAATTCTTTTTTTAGTTTTTATTACAAAAATATCAAGTATTGACTCAAGAAAATTCTCATTATTTCAGTGGAAGCAGGCACACCTCTAAAATTGTGATCTTCCAGTCTACCAAGTCCTTCTAGGTGAAACGTGCCAATCATGATTTTATACCACATGTTCTGATTTTGTTCTGCATGTCTRCACGATGATTTGAAATGTCACACATCAGCAGTTTATCTGTCCCTTCCCATTTGTTCCCCAGAGCCACACCATACCTTAGCACCTTCTTTTCCTGCAGCACCTGGGAGGCCYTGTTCACCTGGGGGACCAGGAGGGCCTGGATGGCCTCTCTCACCAATTGGCCCAGTCTCACCAGTAGGACCCTAAAACAAAAGTAAAACTTTAGTCACCTGAAGTTATTTAATGTCTTGTGGGGTGTGGGAGGAAGTGGAGAGGAGCAGATTCACAGTACCCAGCTGTTAGCAAACAGAATTACCATTGGTTAGCACACATTCCTCACCTTCCCTCCAGGCAAAACTGACTTACAAAATATCTTTGTCCTATAAAATAAATCTTGCATTGCATTTTGCCTGCAGACATGTCTGTGCAGCTTCCAAAGAGTGAAATCCTGACCTTGTTCCTTAAGCACTGAAGCTTAAAACACAGTGCGTACGGGAGAAGGTTACAAAGAGGACACGGGAGAGAAATCCATGTACTATTCTTGTCTTGAAATGTTTCTGTACTCTTTTTTTTTTTCTGAATAATGGGAATTGTAAGGAAAGAATATTGAAAGATCTCTCTTCAGATTCACTGGCAGAAAAGTTGCACTGAGGGAATTAGCTAAAAAAGCTACAAATGCTTGATTAAGTTGCAAATTAGTAAGGTTAGATCAAATGAAATTTTGATCTTTTATCTCTACACATTCTAAAGGTTACTGAAAATTGTTCTCTGGCAAGACATTCAAATTTGTATTGCTCTTTCTAAMATGTTTAATGGTAGAGAAATCTGTCTTCTTGACTTCTATAAATCACCAATGTCATAATCACAAAAAAACCCACCCAAAACAACAACAACAACCCATCAAAAAACCCAAACCTAAACAAAAAAAGGAAGTGAAAAGATCATCCAAATATTTTGGGTTTTTTTGTGGAATCACTGATGATTACTAAATATAGCTTTCTAATATTGTTATACAACTTTTGTCACAAACGTTAATATGACCATTGATAGGGTCCTTTTAATACAACAAAAGCAACTACTTTATCCATAATATAACTTTTAAACATTGGTCTTACAAAGTTAACTATTAAATTAAATTATGTACCTGAGGGCCAACAACACCACCAGGACCAGGAGGACCAGTTTTTCCTTGAAAACCCTGTGAAATAATTACAGAATATTACATTACCCTGGACAAGTTATAGAAGAGCAAAATTTATATCTGTGCTGAAGAGCAGAGAGAGAAATTCCATGTCAGACATTCCTTCCCTTTAGGATTTAGAAGAGAAATCCTTTTTGCCTGTGTATGGTTAGAAATGAAATGCTGATTAATCTCTCTTCCATCTCTCAGCTCCAATCTCTCTGAGGTGGCACAGCAGCAAAAATTGCCATCAGTTTTCCAGATCTCTCTAGGAGAACTTGATTAGATGAGTTTGAATGCATAAGTGATGCAACTAAAAGACAGTTGAAAATACATTTTTTACATATGTATATTATGAATCACAAAGCCTGACACAAAAATGCTTTTTTAAGACACAGATGGTGGATTAAGTTAGAAGGGCATTAAAGATAAAGTGGAGGTGAGATAAAAAGAAAATGAAAAGAAATAAAGATCCTGGGAAGATGAAGGTCATATAGAAATGGTAAAAAAAGACAACCTGAGTGCCATAAGAAGAATGAAACTAATGAGAAGTTAACATGATGTCAAAAACAGAATAGAAAGGAAATATTTTTGAGACAGGTTTTTAGAACATGGGCAAATTTTTAGTTTCTAATCAGTGGCCCCAGGGCCAAAATYAGTCAATAAACTGAATGAGAACATCACTTTCCAATAGCACTTTTTAAGAGCACATCTTTGAATTAYGCTAAATTATTTCTTTCAAATACTGGAAGAGTGTTAGTGCATTCCTGCTGTATCACACTGGGGTCCTACACAATACTGCCTAACAGCCTGTGTGTGCCTCCTACTCTGCTCACCTGGCTAAAAACAAAAGGATCACCTGGCCCAATTTCATTTTAAATATTGGGCCCTGCTCAGCCYCTCTCTGGCCAGTCTGACTGATGGTTGCCCTATTCCATCAGTTCCAGTTGAAGCTTTACTACCTTCCTCAATCTGATTCTATTCCAGCTGCCAGCCAGATGTTACCATGGTTCAGCTTAGCTCATAGTTCAGGCACTCTCTCAGACTTACAAAATGATCCAGACTCAAAAAAGACAATAGGACAAAAGTACCCCTTTGTTCTAATGACAGAAAGTCATAAGTGCTACAGATGGAATCATTCCAATGTCCCTTCCTTTATAAAATCAAAGCTTCTTCTGTGAGCCTGCTCTAAAGAAAGGCAAAGAGTGTTGAACATCACCCACTTGCTGAAAGTACCTTGAGAAGACCTGCTTTTCCCAGTTTTGCAGAATGCATTGATACTTCATTTCTGGGTGCTAATGATGGGGTCACTGTCCTGCTTTCTGTCTTCTATTACAAGCTTATCTATTCCTACAGATCCAGATTTTTTTAAGATGTAATTAGCAAAGGAGATTACAGTAACAACTACTCAAGAAGACCTGAAGCTTCTATGGCTTCATCTAAAGTATTTAGCAATTAAAAAATTACACTAATGTCTCATGTATGTTTCTGAAGTGCCAAAGTGGCCTCTATTTTTTTGTTATTTTCCATGAAAGACAACTTTATCAAACTGGATTCATTGTAGCAAGAAGAAGGTCCTCAATTAACTCTAACAGATGACACAGTTGGTATATTTCTATTTTATCTTTTCAGAAGCATGAAACACTAAATTCYTCCCTAACAGCAGACAATCTAGCAATCTTTGCTGTTGATGCCTCCTGCCAAACTGAGATTGACAGCACTGAAATTTATAATCACTTCTAAGGACATACTGACATAATACTGGATTTCAGTATATAGCTTATTCCTATATTTATATTGCAAATTATTTACCATGATATTACTGTTCCTACATCTGCAATTTCAACAAACAATGTCAGTTTTTCAAAGTGTGTATGTTTTACTGGGGGGAAGAAGTTGCAGCCTCTTCTCCATTAATGCTTGCCTCAGTTGCTGTCAACATGTGATTATTATTCCACAAACAAGCTGCAGAATGCAACCTGGGAATCTGGCTCTCTAATTTGTTAAGCTTGACTATGTCTCTTATCCTAATTCCCTAATTGCTGAAATGCCCACATGCACCAATGAACTTTAATAAGATACGTGTCTAAATAAGAAACAGAATTCTTAATACCCCGATCTGCCAATGAATGCAATGAAAGTTTTCTGATTTATACACTTTTAAAAAACCTGAAGTGGATACGTTCATCAGGAAAAGAAAGTCAACAACCCCACTGAYTGATTTAAAACCATCTGGTTTTCTACAAAAACACATATATGAGAACCCAAGTGGGAAAATACTTTAAAAATAAYTTTGGCACAAGTTTACAAATACACTGGGCAGAAAACAGTGCTAATGAAAAGCTGCATTTTCTCCTAAGTTACTCAAGTTTTTTCATCAGTYTAACTCTACTAAACCCAAAGAGATAAAAAATTAGAGAACCATAGCACTGATTGAATCCTGAGAGACTGGGTTCAAATGTCACACGGCAACAGAGTCCATAGTTTCACTGTCTTTGGAATATTTTGTTTCTAATCATGAGTGAAAGCAAGAAATCATATAATCAGAAYGGCTGCGGTTAGAAGGGACCTCAGGAGGTGTTTTGTCCAMGTGCYCTGCTGAGGCAGAGCTGCTGAGAGCTGGTTTCTCAGAGATATGTCCAGATGGAATACCTCAGATGGAGACTGTGCAGCCTCCTTGGGCACTCTGTGACAGTGCCTGCTCACCCTCACAGGTTGAAAGCATTTCTTGAAGTTCAATGGAACCTCCTGTGTTTCAGCTCGTGCCCATTGCCTCATCTTGTCACTGGGCACCACTGAAAAGAGGTGGTGGCCTTCACAGCCTCCCTCGGGTATTTCTGTACTTGGGTGAGACTGGAGGCTCCTCCAGGCTGAACACTCCTGGCTCCTGTCTTTACTCACAGCAGACATGCTCCAGTCCCTTAATCATCTCAGTGCCCTTTCCTGGCCACTGGCCAGTAGCTCTCTGTTGTCCTGAGGAGCCCAGAACTGGACACAATGCTCCTGGCACCACCAGGGCTGAACAGAAGGAAAAGATCACCCTGCTGCAGCACAGGATGCTCTCTGCTTTCTTTGCTGTACTGGCACATTACTGGCTCATGTTCAAATCAAGAAAACTAAGAGGAAAGTTGTGACTTTTTAACAGCAGACTAAAGAACAAGTTTGAGCTTCCTGCATTGTAAACAATGATTACAATTTATTCTTATGGTACTTAACASCAGCTTTGCATCATTGCAGAGGAAAAGAACAAAGAAGTAGTCAATAATGTTTCTCTCACACACAAAAAAGCCACAATCATTGCAAATCACTACAATGACACGATGCTACAGTATGAGCAGAAGAAAATAGAGATTTTCAGAGTGATGTGTTACTCCCAGCTCTGTGCTACTCCTTCCAGCAGTRGAAGTGACTCAGCAGTCACTAACAGATTTCCAGTGAAGCTGGAACCTAAAACACATTCTACGTGCTGAGAAAATTTCTCTCTAAATTAATTTACGTCTTTCTCTAACCCWGAAAAATCTGAGTGAGAATTTTCAYTGTATTTTRTAGTGGAATATGAGTAAGGTTTTGGCACTACAGAAATAGTGTGTTTTTAAAGATAATTCAGTTAACAGTATTAGGTGGCTTTTTTTTTCCACTTTGATGGCAGAATTTATTCATTGTGATTCTTAGAGGAKTTACATAGCTTCAAAATTTATTTTTATTCTAATAGGTTAAATCATTCCTGGTCCTACTTTCCATAGGTCTTGGCTTTTCAGTTTTCTAGCTGCTTACCATTAATAAGACTTCTTTTTTTTATGTTACTATTTATGGTGCCTGGAATTCAGTGAGAAAAGCACTGTATAGTCATGGTCTGAAAAATCTTAATATAAATTGAGATCTGGGTATTAATTTCTTTTACTTCTATTTAATCTCATTGTGATGTTACTAACTGTGTATAGCAAAGAATAACCTCACACTTTTATCATGGGAACAAAATAAAGGTTTCTCCTGCCCAATCTACAAGAAAAGTACAGTTATAGAACCTCTTGGTGCCAGCCTCTTTCCCTTTTCCCTCTTGTCTCTATTTCTTTAGTTTTGATGACATAATCACGACATTTAGGGCAGCACTAACACAGCAGAGTACATGTACTTACAGTCTCACCCCGCTGTCCTGGGTGCCCAGGCAAGCCATCTTTTCCAGGTGGACCCTGAAATTATAAAATACATAAATCAAACCATTTGTTAGCCATCCTAAAAAAAAAAGTGTGCAATTAGCTGTCAGAATCTCCACTCTCTGTTTACTTCTAGACCAGACTTTAGTAAATCTTAACCGTTCCTATTTTAGCTAGTAGGATTTTAATAACATTTTTTCCTCGTGTCCTTCCCAATGAGTCTTAACAATTGCTTGGAGAATGACTGTTGTTAAATGGAAACATGTTCAAAACAGATTTCTGTAAATTCAGAAATCAWGGGAAGTCCCTATGCTTCCATTTTTCTTTGGTTGAAGACTCAACACAGATCTAAGCATTACAGGAGTATTTACTAAAATTTCAGATTTTGGCATTGTAAATAAAAGTAACAAATGCGTGGGTGAAAAAAAATCACAGGTGGTTTGATGCTTTTGTACTTCACATGAGCAGAGGCACATCAGAAGAGCAGTACAAGTAGTTCAGGGGGCAGCTCAAATGTGCTATTACTTCTATACATTTCTGCTGCTAAAGAATGCCTCCTTCCTCCTCATTTTCCCTCAGTGAATCAATCATTCAAAGAAAATGGACAGCAGCAAAGTAGTATTTTGTCTTAACTCAATGTGTCACCTGCTCACTGGCAGGACACACCATTGCATTTTGGTGTGATATTCTGAATGCCTYAAGAGCTGCAAAATGACTGCTTTGAACATGTGAGTTCATGCCCTTAAGGCTCAACAAGCATATCTGTAATCCATACATAAACCMTGCCCTACATAAATGTTCAAATACTCCCTTCAGAGGCACAGCATGAAAATGAACATTCCTGTTGTTGCTCACACTCCATGAAAGAGATACTTACTGGAGGTCCCTTYGGTCCGGGGAATCCAACGGGTCCCTGAGGCCCTTGCGGTCCCTGCATYAAAGGCAACCAAACAGGTAAAGTTTTACTCAAGCTGCCTTGACACTGGATTGAAAAGTTTGTTTCATTTATAAAATATATTAACTCTGCACATAACGTCTGGATTTAGGGACAAAGCCTCTGCTACGCTGCCATAAATATTGGTAGCAACAATTCAYACACATTGACATTGGAGGGGTTTCCTGAAAGCAATAGTGCTTGTGTAGGAATGCATTAAAAAAAGAGGAAAGCTACTTATATCCTCATATTTGCATCTCACCCCTACAATTGTGCATAATAAGGTAGGAAAACTGTGGGTTAGAAGCACTATTCTCTGTTGTATAAACCAGGGGATTTAGTGAATAATGTAGTCACCTTTTTGACTTTCAAAYATTCATCTTTGGCAATTCTTAAAAGCTGACAATATTTCAAACCAGTATAGCAGTAGAAAACTCCAAAAAGAATAAAATTTCYAGAGTTACCTGGGATTAAATACAGCATTTTTTCTATTATGAAAAATAGGGTGAAAAAAGGAGGAGCTTTATAGAAAAAAAAACCTGAAATAAAATTGATTCAGCTACTGTACAAAATACCTGAATGAAATKGGTCCCTTTCAGAATTTGGGTTATAGGAACACAACTCCAAGTTTTACATTTAAATGCACCTCCTTTCTCATGAATTTCCCTTGTTCTCACATCTTGAGGCTTTCTAAGGAAAAAACTATGTTTTTCTTTTCATTCACAATATGGCTTGCAGGGTTCAAGTCAGTGAACTGACGGATTATGTGCAAAAAAGCACTAGAATACTAACAGCATCTTATCAAAATTACATTTTCATCTTTATTATTAAATTTCATTTTAACAGTAGTTACACAGGAAAGATTACTTAATATTTTCATGTTTGGGAGCTGAAATAGTCTCAGAGGAGTGGAGATGACAGTTTTATTTTTTTGGCTGACACTTATTGGGAAGCAAATAGATACCTCACACTTATACTGCACAAGTGATGAGACACATGGTGCTCTATGATTCTTCATCTCTTTGTTTTTTTCAGTTTCTCTCCAGGGATGCCTTCATCTCGGATTGAACTGCTCACTGTTTTAGTACCCCTACAATTTCTATTCCTTGCAAGCTCTTGGAGCTGTCAGCAAACTCCTCTCTCACAAGGATCTGCTATTTCCCTTCTGGTAGTCTGCCTCTGATCCTCCTCAGTGTAAAGCAACCTACATTTCCTTTCTTGGACTATGCCTACTTCTCTCCATCCCACATCCTAGTTTATGCCAAAAAAAAGTGACATTACGGAGCTGGGGACAATGCACTAGGTTATCCCTCTTGAAGAGGAAGACTCCTAGAAAACACTGGGACCTGGGGTGGATACTGGGAGATCTTTAGGCTTCCTATATGAAAAAGGTTAGCAGATTAGTGAAATATGGCTACAAAAGAGAAGTTTCTTAAGCTTTGCAAAAATACTTTGGCAGAAAGCTCTTAAACTGACTTGGTTTGCAAGTGCTGTCATTACAACTATGATTTATTAATACTCTTTTTCTATATTCTGCTGTGCAAGGAGCTGACTGCAGTCTGGATTTGTGTATTGATTGGTAAGACAATAGCGAGCAGAAAGTTTTGTTTCAGAGAGAACAATAGGGTCTCTGAAGCCTGCAGAAAATAGGTTGAACCGAGTTCTTAGTTGATAAGAACAAAACAACTCAGCTGCTTCAACACAGAAGCTTTTAGAGGTGGCTTGAGTGTTTGCAAATCCAATAAACAGACAGTAAACTGCAGAAAGTGGGGGATTCTGAAGAGCCTAAGCTGGTGAGTACATGGATATAACATGGATATAACACAAAGTGCATGGATGTAACACAAAATGTGTGTATACTCTTTGTGTCCTAGATGGACAAAACTGAGATGCAGATGGAARAAACTTTCAGCAAACTTTGGCTAGCCCATTCATAACTTTGTAAAAAGTGTCATTGGAATTGAGGTTTGGTCAATTCTGGTTACTCTGGTCAAAGTAGCACAAAAATAAGAGAGGGAGAACTGAAAATAAAACAACCCTCCCACCTTGAAATCACACTCTACAGTTGGAAAAACAAGTACAAAGATAGCTTTCACCTACCCTTTCGCCTGGTGGGCCAGGAGGACCATCATTGCCTGAAGTGCCCTGGAAAGGAAAGCCAATATGTTCAAGGATTTATTTAAATTTATTTAAAAGAAACAGCCTGTAGCCAATCTATACAGCGTGCTTGATAATTACCTTTGGACCTGGTTTACCAGTGGGACCTCTGGGACCTCTTGAGCCTCTTGGACCCTGTCAATTTAACACAGATGCACTTGATGATAAATATTGGATACTATAATCTAATAAAAATATTTCTTCACGGTATAGTGGAGGCAATTTAGCTAGGAAAGCTTCTAAAYTGCAAATCAAAAGAACTTACTGTTGGTCCTCGTTGTCCTCTGGGGCCAGGTTTGCCATGCAATCCCTGTAAAGAAAAGTTCATAGAAATCATCTTAGCAGACACTCTATTTGTGAGATAAAGTTTGTTTTACTGAAGTGGAGGCAGAGTGCAACTCCCTTAAGTTTAAATGTTATTTTATCTTTAACTGTCTACTTTGCATTTCAATTTACAGAATCATGGTCCTTGATAAAATTGATTATCTTTCTGAGTTCACTGGGACTTGTGGCTACATGCACTAATTTGCCTGAGAGTCAGATTCTGTCAGAGGCATTAGAACATTTGAAAGTACATTAAAACAGTGTTGAAGGTGGGACACAACAAGCAGAGTCTCTCTGCAATAGTCTAAAGGCCTTGGCATCATGACCATTGTAATAACAGCCTTGAAGACAAAGTTCCCAGGTTCCTATGGACAGCTCCACAGGTTAATGGAGAAAAGATAYAGCAATCCTCTCTTCATTTATTACAGAAATGGGGAATGTAATACCTACCAAAATTATGCACACCTGACAGAGATAGGGAACTTACCACAATACCAGCTCTTAAATTTTTGGTTTAATATATCTTCTAATCATACTCAACAGGACTTTTTCTTCACTGGAGTTGCTGTGTATTGTAATGCAAAGAATCTTAAAATWCAAGAGAGTATTCTTTATGTAGAAGAAGGAGCCTGATGGCTGGTGCTTTTTAATCTCTGAGGTAAACAAACCAGCAACAAAAAAATCATCAGAGATGTTTGAGCACAAGGCTTGTTTTTATTGGAAACCAATTAAAGGCACACATCTGTTTCCTTGACAGTTTTTTTTTCCTCTTTTTTTTTACTTTTGGTTTTATTTTACTTATCAGAATAAAAATTATGTGTTTTTGAAATGCTACACAGCCTGTGATCTTCTCAAGGACAGGGACTGTCTTTCCTAGTACCTGYATGTGYGGCAGCATAAAACACAATGATAACCCTTTAGGCAAAAATAACAAGAATATCTGATTCTCATTACAAAACCTGCAGTTATGGTCTCATTGATGATCAGCATAAGTACACAAGCACGGTAATTAATTATGTGGTTAATAACCTAACTGAACCTAAATATTTATGAAGGCCTGAAAACAGATCAATTCAATTAGATTTTCATAATTTTCAGCCTGCTGTTTGATCCTATAATTTTGTTTTGTTTTTCCAACTTGCTGTCTTTATTAGCAGTTGTCTCATTTTTTTTTCCCAACATAGATGAACTGAGCATTGCTTTATGGCTTGTGCCTGTACAAAACAACRTATGTTTATCTTAGCTAAAATAATACAACTTAAACCATGCATAAGTAATGCAAATGCTATTGGATTCCATATGTTTAATCTTAAAATAATAAATATCTGCTTTTAAGAATAATAATATATGTTACCTGTTTGACTTGATGTTGCTACCAGCTATGAATTCTGACTCATCTCTTAATTTCACATCTYTCTAACATATCCTGCTATGTTCAATTGAGCTTTAGCGACAATAGCACCAGGACCTTCTTTCTAATCTATTTTTAATTGCTGTAGTTCGAAGAATATGAATAACAGATTCCCCCTCACAAACAAACAAAGCAGCAAAAGATGTAATTTTACATTTTTTAATATATATATTAATACATGTTCTTCATCTTGCCTGGTATATTTTGCCTTTTTGACGCTAAGTCTATAAAAAACCCCTTTTGGCAAGTCAGAATATTTATGAAATGCAAGTTGAATTTCCTTGAGGGTAAATTGCATGTTAGGAGAATAATTCTTGGGATACAGGAAAATRGTTATTGCCAACTCACTTAGCTATACTGTCCAAAAAAACCCCAAACTCTTCAGCAAAGGTGATTTTTTTTTTTCTCTTTTTCAAATTATATAATTGTGGCAGTATGTGCAGAAAGGAAGTATCCATTCTCTTGCATATTTAGACTAATACCTGAAAGAATGACAAATAATGCCTCAGTATGTCCTGTTTTACATAAAGRTGGAGGTCCATCTTAAATGTGAAAAGCCTGGTTTTACAGTTCTTTAGATAGTAACTTGTACCCTTAGAATTCAGTTATTTTCCACAGTGTTGAATTTTAAGTTAATTGTTATGCAAGAATGAATTATCATACCCTTGCACCTTTCTCTCCATTGGCACCTGGAAATCCTGGGAAACCAGTTGAGCCCTATGTAAGAAATCAATGCAAATGTCAGAGGGTATCAATAGCAAAACAGTCATATAGCCAACATTTAATTGACACATAAAGCACAACCCCAAGGTCACGTGCATTGTGCATGTCAAACTTGCAAGTGTGACAGCTGTATAATAAACTTATGAAAGCTGTAAATAAACTTACCATAATGCTTCAAGTCCAGAAAGCATTGAAAAGAAAATCAGTGTATAGAATGGACATTATTTGTCACCTTATTAGACAATAAAATATTCATAAAATATGCACAATTTTTTAAAGTAGGAAAGGAATAATTAGTAAGAGCCCACTAGAAATAACTATTCTTATGAAGACAAACAAACAAGACCTTGTTGCCTCACAGTAAAATAATTATTTTTAAAAATAATTTTTAAAAAATGTAAGGTTTTGTCACATCCTCTATTCACTTTTCTGAGCTATCAATTGCTTCACGCTTTTTATTCACTGCAAACCAACTACTGGACAGTTTAATTTAACTGATACATGCTACTCATACTAAGCAGAATTTATRAGATTATCTGACTTGAAACTGCTCYCAGCTTTATTCCTCCTTCTCTTTTCTCCCCCTTTCCTTCTGCTAACTGCCCAGTGTAATGAAAACAGTATGATTTTCTGCTTTGCTTCTGGCAGACAGGTCCAGTGGGACAGCAGACTCTTTACTTGCCAAGGTGTTAATTTTTCATAAGGAAYTTGGGATCACAGAGGTGATAGACATGATAAAATATACTTTTAACTGACTGGGAATGAAAATGAAGAAAGGGTTTGGTCAGCCACTAAAATTAACTAGCCAGGCTTTGTGCTGYCATAATGCATCTATGTGCAGCTTGTTATTAGCATTTTACTGGCAAATAAAATGCATATAACAAAAATGCAAAATATAATTTCTTGGTGCTCTTTGAAATGTTAGYAATTTTTTTCATTTTTTTTCTCTTGTTCTTAGTCATGTTTTTCCTCTAATTAATCTTGTTTTACRTAATCAATCCAATTTTCCATGAAATACTTAGGGGCAGTACAACTTCACTAACACAGATTCTAATGAAAACCATACTGATATTGAATGGTGGGAGAAAGTAGTATTTTTCTTCCTTCCTTTTTCTTTTATATTCCTTTCCCTTTCATTTTCTTTCTCACTGCTTAATTCTTCACAAGTTATAACTTTATATAAGAATAAAACTGAAAATTCAAGCCTTTGAAGCCCAAGCATGTTGTTTAAAATTAAAAGGATAGAAAAAACCATACCAGCTGATGGGTCACTAATAGTCATGACTTGGTTGTAATTATCTTACATTTACAGTAGTTTTTGCAACTGTGCTAATCAAATGGGATTGGACTGGAGATAAAGTATCAGATAAAGTATCAGTGACAAGTATCAGATAATCCCAGTACTCTAAGAACATTTATTAGAAAAAAAAATTAATGAAAAGCAAGTAAGTACCAACAAAAAGAATGATGTCAACATTCTTGACAATACTAGGACAAGAATTCCTATTTGCTTTACATAGCTGATTTATTTTTCTGCTGCTTTTTTTCTCACTCCCTTATCTTAATTTGAACTGGCCTGTGAATCAGTTTCCAAAGAAGTCTCTAGGGAGTTATGTATTGTAGCTGTCATTAGTCTTTCTTCGAAATTTAAGCAGTAAATTTGAAGTCCAAACAGTAAATGCAACTTGAGAACTATTTTCAATTTTAATATGATAAAAAATTAATACAAGAAAGTCTTGATCAAGTCTTTGTTGAAAACATCTTTTTCAATCTTTTATTGAAAATGTTACATCATTTTTSTTCTTAGAACTGAATAATGTAAGACTCTTTATCTTAGATTTTTCAAAAGACAGTTCTCAACGAGAACAATTAGACTSAAATCTCAGACAYTTTGARTTAAGAAACTGAAGCAAAAATCCCTGTGTCTTTCAAGGTGAATAGTTTTCATGAATACTTTCCATAGACAGTTTCAGTATTTTTCATTAATGGAGAGTTCAGTGAATAAGCATTCTTCAGATGGCTCATTCACTTGACTGAAAAGGGTCAAAGTATAGGGCAGAGTCAGAAAAACACATGGCTTAGCCAGTCAGGAAGYTGTATAAAATAGATCCAAAGTAGAGCAGAATTGAGGCTTTTACTGCAGGTTGATTATTGAGYTGTATATGAGGGATAAGAGATTCTTTGGCTGGTGATATTTACAGGGTCTGGAGCTACAATGTCTCCCTAAAGGGCCTCCTCTACACAGGGATATGTCTGTGGAACTATGCTCCTTTTTTTCCATCTTTTTTTCTTTTTAATCTCATAAAAGAGGTCTTGCAATTAATTTTGSATGCCCATTTCTTAAAGATGTTGTAGGATGAACTTGACAGAAATACGTTTCACAAAAATGTTTTAAACCAGAAGGCCCCTGCATGGTTTTCTATTGCAATCCAAATATATCAGATAGCTGAAGGACAGATATAGGCACACAAATTAACTAAGGATTGTGTTTGGTCAAGTTTGACTTAAAAGGAAAACATGATGAAAACTGTAAATTATGTGTGACAAAGAAATATGGCTTTTTCCAAGGCAAAAGCAGTAAAGAAACAAATGGAATCCTTGTACCACACTGAAAATTCCCAACAGCATCAGCATCCCTTTAGTGGTCAATAAAGTGCTTATTCTCTTTCAAGAGTATCAGCAATTGCTTCATTTTCCAAGTGTTTAGTGCATGCCWGTCTGATGCTGGCACAATAAAAGTCATGAGAAGATGGTAAAGGGAAGTATTAAGAAGAGGAAAGATAATGCTCCATAAAGAGCCTGACATATGGAATCCCACATTATAAAAGATTTTACTTCAGAATATGGTTGTCAAGAAAGAAAATGAGAAAAATGGCCCTTTCTTTGAYGCCCACACCCTGCTTCCCCAAAAAGAGAAATGAAATAACTGCCATTGTGCCCAGTGTCAAAACGCTCACTATGCAGCTCATTTACAGCTCACCTTTGGACCTTGTCTTCCTGGATATCCTGGCAATCCAGGTACACCAAGTTTACCCTGCAATGAGAAGGCAGCATTCAATTTTACTTTATCCTMTTTAGTGGTTCAGCAGGCTTCTATACAAAATAATWTTCCYACAACATAGAGWGATGATACTCCATGGAACATTATAMTAAATTAAATAAATTTCTCATTTTTACAATTAATAACCAGTGGGCTTAGTGCCCCAAACTTAAATAAAAATCACACTCCAATTAATGAATCCAGAAAAACCAATACCTCAAAGGGTTTTTTCCCCTATGAAGTGCTATGCAGGGAGACRGGGCTGAGATTATTAAACAATTAATATTCTCTCAGAAATCAGGATGTTAATATGTTTAAGTGACAAGAAATTATTTTTAATTTATACTGTGTGATGGCTGACTTTTCACGAATAGGTATTCAAAGAATCATTTTTTTTCTTGAACAGTTCTAAACAGAGATTGATAAATTATACTCCACTGCTTGTTTGCTGACAATGGATTTGTCAACAAACATTAACAACTTGTTATTTCAGACAAGTCTGATCAGCACTGACATCAACCATTCCTAGAAATGAAATACAGTACCCTACTCCATTGAATTGGTCTCTTTAGACCTCTARAGGATGAGTGATAGTTTGCCACTTTCAAAGGCAAGGGAAAGCAGTTTCAGACTTTAACAGATGGGAACTCTGGGGAAGAATTCGTCTGTGTTCTAGAATACCATGTTTTGGAGAYGATCTCAATGGAAAAGATGACTATAAAGTATCATATGGTACTCTGCAGTAGCCTTAGATAATGTAAAATAAGAAGGAGAGACTTGTATGGGGAAGGAAATTTTCCCCAAGATGTCTGTTGATGAAAAATACAGCACATAAATAAATATTTTGTGGATTACCATATTCGTGTAAGTACATGTGTCTAGTGAGACATTACTGAAGAACTGTTTTTACATTTATGAAACTCATTCTAATGCTGCCTGTTATTTGCCACCCTGAAACAAGCTGCATGCATTGCAATGATTTAAATGCTTTGCAGCATGACAGCACATCAGATTCCTGCCAAACTCAGTTAAAAGTTTTGTCCCCAACTTTATAAGTAARCTCAGTTGTCTAGGTTGTCAGTGTGAATACAGAGTTTCTTTAATTATAAGCTCGTTTCTGGTATGTTCCTCTTTTTTTTTTCTTTCTTGGCACCCTACTTGAGATTTCATTAACTGAGCAAATCCAGCTTTAGACTTACTAGGCAAATAGAGATTTCTTAGCATGTAATCAGTTGAACATAGAGAATAAGAGATTACTCTGGTAATTTCATTACTTTCCTTCCAAGAGAAGTACCTTTGCATTAAATACATCATAAGAATGACAAGGGAACAAGACATTTATATCTGATCTTACACTTTCCAAATACTGTGGGATGATCTGAAAGTTCAATTCTAGAAATAGAACTGAAGCTGTAGTTCATAAAAAAATTTAAAGGAAAATATTTTCATCAGCATCTTCTCACTTCAGTGATATACAGCATATGATGTGAACCATTATTTTTATTTTATTTGATATTATCATACTTCTCCAGTTATTTCAATTACCACTGCTGAAATCACCTTTCCTTTGCAATTCTGACACACAATGAAATACAGTAGCTCACACACATTCCTCAGCCTCTTCTCCATTCTTTATACCAAACTCAAATGGTTTTTGTTGAGGCCAAGATTCTATAGATATTTGTACTTTGTGCTTGATCGCTCTTTTTCCACCATCC
Organism: Malurus melanocephalus; assembly: GCF_030028575.1. Classification (NCBI taxonomy): domain Eukaryota; kingdom Metazoa; phylum Chordata; class Aves; order Passeriformes; family Maluridae; genus Malurus; species Malurus melanocephalus. The sequence goes on along the minus strand of NW_026623269.1, from coordinate 2,815,697 downwards.
TTTTTTCAGTTGTCCCTCTTATCAACCCCTTTCCCGTTTGTCAACCCTATTTTGGATTTTTATTCAGGAAATGTTTTCCATTTACAACAATTTCCATGTCACAATTTCTTGTAATATGACTTAGTATTAATTCACTCTTCAGCAGCACCTTTACCCTCCTTTRCACCCAACTATTTCCTTTGCATTGTTTGTCACAGCTGGCATGCACTGTATGTAATTTGGGAAAAGAATGGAGTTGCCTTATGTACTGATGAAATACTCTAATGCCTCTTTGTGTACTTACAAGATAACAATTCCCAATATTTGATCCCAACAGTGTCACAAAAATACTGTTAAGCAGGTAAAGATTTTGCAGACATGGAGCCTTGTTTTTTACTGATGGAGATGATGGGTTCCCTCTGTGTTATGAGACAATGGCATGTTTATGTTTGTTTTTGGCTACTGACCTTCTCTCCAGCTGGACCAGCAGCACCTGGGTCCCCAGATGGACCTGCTCGACCTTTTGGACCTTCTGGACCATCTTCTCCTCGTGGACCAGGCTGACCAATTTCTCCCTAAAATACATCACCTTATAAATATGGAACAATTGCCTCTGCGTGTCTCTTGGAAAGGTTACCTACAATTATTTGAAAATAAGTGTTCGGTACGTCTAAATAGAGAATAGAATCAGAGAATGGTTTGGGTMTRAAGGAACCTTTAAAGGTCATCCAGGCTTCTTGCAGTGTACAGGAACATCTCCAAATAGATCAGGTTGCTCTAAGCCCTGTCTAGTTTCCTATTAGGAAAACACCACTACTTATGTTCATTATATAAATGCAATTATATATAAATTAGGCACTGAATATTACTTTCACAAGTGTTAGAGCCTATTTGTCTTGCCTGAAGACAGATGCATTTGGAAACCACACATTCTTATTTTACCTTTGCTAAATTCTTGTGAAGGTACTGTGGCAGTCTACAGAAAAAAAAATTGTCTTTCTATGTGGATACCMTCTCCACAGTTATTTGTGTATACAGATAACAGATGCAGGCCAGGAGCCTCTCACGAGAAGTTTTATAAAACCTCCACAACACTTCCTATGGAAGCAAGTAATTGCCCATTGGGCTATATAAACATTTTGGCAAGAGATTTGCAAGATGCTGGGCAGGAATGGAAACATTTTTATCCTAGATAGATAACTTTCCCTCAGGCAAATACTGGAGTGCAYGGAATATGGAAAAGGAGATTCCCTAGGAAGAAGCTTAGTGAAAAGGATATTCAAGACTGACACGCTCTTCCTCTTTATGATTGTGCTACTGTTGATTCACAAGAGCCATATTTCTGGCTCAAATTTSTGCATGCACAGGGAATAGAAATAATTGAAGCTACTAGCCTTATTTTATTTTTGGTTTAAATACATTTGTTCACTTCAGTGCTCCTTTCAAAACAATAACATTTAAACTTTTAAGAACATATGGGCTATGAGTAAATGCTTACCCGGTCACCTTTAAGACCCATGTCACCTTTAAATCCTGGAAAACCATCTTCACCCTAAAAAAAGCAGAAATGCATGTAAAGACTATTGAATATAGAGGAGCCCTTTTTTTTCCTACAAAAGACTTAAAATAATATATTCACTACAGATTAAAATAACTTGCATAGATAAAGCAGGAACTCCAGACATCAGAAAATCTAATCTGGCTACTATTGCTTTGCAGAAAATATACCAGTGCACTACACAAAATGCATTTTTAGTTTGAAAATTCTTAATAACAGCCATTCAAAAATCTATTTAAAGATAGAAACAATGTAATTATTCTGTTTTAATATCAATTATCTTGCAGAGTCCTTTCTTAACTCCCATTTTTTATTAACTTTATTCTTTTAAATAGTCATCCATTCAATTAAATTAAAAAAAATATGTTATTTTGTTCTCTTGTGGTGCTTTCCCCCATGTAAAGGCAGATGAACCATTTCAGTCAAAAAGGCCTGTGAACACACCCTTAAAGCAGTGAGAGAACAAATGATGAAATATCTTTGTGTAACCTTTGGAGGTATTCAGTAGAATTCACTSAAACTGAGAGACCAATTTTAGGAACACAGAACTATTGTGGATATTATGCTAATCGGTATTCATTGATATAGACAAATTATTGTATGTACACAGATATATAAATACATRTATACATATATCACATGTATTTATATACAATTGCTGTACTTTGTCCAAGATGGATATTAATCATCCRATAAGGCACAAGAAAAAGCTGGGCTGTTGAACTCTCCACTCTTTTGGAGCTCAGATAGAATGAGCAACTCTAAAATGAGCATAMAGAYKAGAAAAACTGTGGTATWGGAAGCCTTGAAAATGTACAGCAGMTCTTGGCATCTGWGCCAAATTCTAAATCAAGGCTTTTTAGGCAAGACTGAGTCTTTTGCTTTAGAAATATCTATAAATATCTGCATATCTATATATACATATAGTAGCCACCAGAGCCACAAGGGGAAATTTTCCTGTGTGGTCAGGAGGTATTACTGAGGGCCTCTGTTGTGTGTCTCTTATTTACAGTGCTGAATGAAGTGTGAATTTAAACCAACACTGGCTGCAGTTTCAGCCACTGAGGACAATCAGCAGTCAGCACAGATCAGTGATTGGTGTTTGCTCTGTAAGAGCTCTACACACAGAATGAATGGTATCAGGGAAAATAAAAGCTTTCTTCACATTCATATATATGTGATCTGACCAGGGCTGTCCATCCCTTTGGCAGAGCGAAAGATCTGGGACAAAATAACTTGAGCCTAGAAAGCCATTGCATGATGTACATAAAAGATACAGATCTATCTCATGGCTCTATCAAAACAGATAAAACCCAGTACTGTCACCACAAATCTCCCTGATGCACGAGCTTCTCAATAACCACTATAGTATCTGCTAACAAGAGAGGGGGATGTCTAATTCTCTGCTTAAGGCCACTTTAGAGAGAAAATACTTAAACTGGTGCAAAGAGGATTGAAAACCATTCTAATAAATGCAGGYTTTATATTCACTTTGTACCAGGGTAAATAACCATGGAGGTCACTGATTGAGGAACTGGGCTCGGTATGTCCTTAGGGAAAGGCAAAAATAAACTCACTGCTGTGAGATAAAGCACACTGCAATGGAGAAGACAGTAGATGTTGCAGTGTAAAAAGGGAAAAGAATTAACTGCTTGCAGATTTACCTTTTCACCTTTGGATCCCTTGAGTCCACGTACACCATCAGCACCCTAAAGGAAGAATATAAAGAATTACTCACATGTATATATTCAAAAGAGTGAGGGGAATAATCCAATAACTGTATCTTACCTTTACACCACGAGGACCTGGATATCCAATTGGACCCTGAGGACCTGGAGGCCCCTGAAATATATTGAAGCAAAGAACCTTTGTTTGCACAGTTTTTGGTTTGCAAGCAGTTCTCTTCAGAATCTAATCCTTATCCTTTCACTGTAATGCATGACACAGCAAAATAACACTGGGCTGCCTGCCACTAAGAAAAGCTAAGGCATTACAAAGCACACTTCCATGTCACTACAAACTATTAATAGAATTACAAACTTGGATCTAACTTGGGTGGAAGCATCTATCCATAATTCAAATTATCTGAAACAATGGCAACAATGTAAAAAGGAACAAACCATTGGAAAAAACCAAAAACTATGCCAACTAGAAACCAGYGGTGTTTGGAGAAAGTATTAGAGATAATTTATATGCTAATTGTGATGATGACACAAGTGAAAAACAGAGACCAAAATAATGGGAATAATAAAAATCATGGTCTTAAAAAAATCAGAACAAAAAAGATATCCCAAGCCTGGAAGCTAAGAGGCTCATGGTGCTATCAATACTGACTGGTGCCTAGATTCTGTTAGTTACATTTTGCTGAGTATTTTAAAGATACTCAACTTGGATACTATGAAATCTGATGACAGGGACTAAAGAAACTGAGTTCTGTGAAGGATGGAAGCAAGGAAGCCTGGAAACATGACACCTCTGTCTGAGGCTGAGCTCCTCTGTTGATTCTCTGATRTCTGAGGTGGACACATAAGAAAACCTTTTACTAATGGGGACATTGATAGGGTCTTTTTCCTCTCTCCAACGTGTCTTTTCACAAAATCTTTGGACTCTAAACATCTCAGAGAAACTGAACTTTCTATCAAATTTGGCAGAAAYTGATCAGTAAATTCAAAAGACATAGAGAAACAACAGACAGATGGCCACATTCCTGGACTGTCAAAACATACATGCTGGGTGCAAGCTTTATTTTCTTAAAAAGAAGGATAAAATTTACAGGTCTTTTACAGATAACAACACTTTGGACAAATATAATATGTCRATATCAGTGGTGCCCTACTTTCTGAAATGTTCTATTAATTCATTCTTCCTGTGATCCAGAATACAAGCTTTTAGTATTGCTCCTGAACACTGAAACTGAATTTAGGTGTGTTAAAGGGTCCTGTCCTGGATAAAAAAAGGTCAATACTGAGTAAGCAGAATACTTTGAGGAGCTCCAAGGCCCTTGAGGGCTTCATAAAGAAAAACAAAACACTTTACACTAACAGAGTTGAAGATGACCTAAAAAAGGCAAGGTCTCGGCATGCATTTTGAACMGTCAAAAAAAAGTTCTGAAGAACTTTTGTGGGAACTTCATAAAACAGAGTTGAAAACTCAAAATATCTGCAACTTATTTGTATGAACRGTATGCAACTTTTCATTGCCACTCTGCCAACTCCAAGATGAGGTTTAATTTAAAAGAGTAATCTTTATATTATTTTCAATCTYTAGTATTTTTAATATATATGTTTGTCTGCAAAAAGCTGCTTTGAACAGGTTATGGGTTTTSTATTATCTTCTTAAATAGTTCTTACAGCAAATGTGTCACAGAGATGAAAAACTACTCAAAGTTTCCTTACAATCTATGCAAATAAATCGAAAAMTTTTAAAACTCACCAATGCACCTTTATCTCCAGACTGACCCTCTTTGCCAGGATGACCCTGATTTAAGAGAAATGCATCTGATTTGAAAAGCAATAATTTTTAAATAGTGACATTTTATTATAAAAACACAATTATTTTAACATTTGGATTTCATGTCATTAATACATTTCTGTTGTGTTAGAACAAACAAAATATTTGAGGAAAGGTTTTACTTTCAATATCAATTTAATTTGCATAACAAAGAAAAGACTGAGCAATAGTTACATTCATGTCAATATTTTGTGCTGACCAGTCCTTCTGTTTAGTTAATGTTTCAGCAGTAAGAGGCTTTTAATGCAAGAGAATTTTTGATTTTAAAACAAAATTTATATTTTGTTTTGTTCATGTTGTAGCATGAAAACATTTCTAAAAATAYTTTTTTAAATTACAGAATTTATCAAAAGATGCAATAGAAGGATTATTTAGTTTCAACATTCTGTGTCTTTGTTCTAAACTGTGACTTGCTTTTAAAACATAACAAATTTACATCTCAGACTTCGCTCTGTATCACTGACATTAATACTACAGCACTCAAAGCATTAGCCAGTCCATTGTTTTTCTTTCTCACCATAYTTGCACTAAAATGTTCAAAATTTAAAGGCAATTTAATGAAACTAAAGATTAACAGATAATTGTGACTAGGCGCGGGTGGGCAAGGAGCTGTGAGGGAACACTCTGAGCTGGGACACTGCTCCAAATTGAGCAGGGAAATATCCCATACTATATGATGTCATACTCAATAATAAAAKCTCAGGGAAAGGAGGAGGAAGGAGGGCATYCATAACCATTAATGATTATAGTGTCTGTTTGCAAGTAACCCTTACATGTGCTGCAGCCCAACTTCTCAGCACCGGGCTGGCCATCCGCCTGAAGATTGGGAACAGCTAATGAATCCCTTCTTTTGYTTTGCTTGTGGGCATAGCTTGATTCCACTTAAGCTTCTGCTACCTCAACCCACAAGGTTTCTTGCTTTTGACCTGGGAATCCTTTCTCCTACCCTGCTGTGGGAGGAGTGACCAGTGAGTAGGTGGGTGCTTGGCTGCTTGACTGGGATTCACCCACTGCAGCAGGGGTGTGCATCAGCTGCAGACTTGTGCTGATGCCTCAGTTTCTCTTAGAGCATTTTCCACCTGCTTTTAAGATTTAACAAGATGCAGATGATAAATAGTGCTTATGATTGGAAATTAACATTGTTTCCAGAACAGAGAAAAGGATAAGGGGAGACATTTAAATGTTTAGATAATGATTCAAGATACAGACCCTCAGCTGGACTATCATTGCACATTTAATTTTCTCCATTAAAATGGTACTTTGGCAGGTAAAAGGGTAGATTGTGAGAGCCCTGGGAACAGTTATATATTTGCAATGTATTTGCAGTGACTTTGTTAAACCTTGCTGAAAGTTAGGTTTTAAAAACGCGCATTTCACCTAAAAGAAAAACTGCAAGGGACAATTGCATGTGGGGGGAATAGACAAGGTCTCAGAAATAACATTGTCTAATGGCTCTTGGTGGTACAAAAAGAGTATGCTTTTGCTGCTAGAGAGCAAGTGTTYGGGCATGCCATTATGGTCAATGATTCCATTTAAGCTGAATCCCCAAGCTGTGCTGCTCAGTTGGTTACACCCTCTGGTCACAAGTGAATGCAGCTTCATAGTTCAGCTGAACTCCTTGGTGATCACAAGCTCTGGCTTAGGTGTGCTCAGTTTAGACAATGCAAGAAGCATCCCAAACACATATATGCACCTCAGGTCAGGAAGATGAGAAAGATCTAGTCTGTTCTATGTTTCCTCAGAGAAAAGGTGGTAAGCATTTTTACAGGTGATTTGCTCTCCATACTACCATGGTAGGACTGCAGTGGAACACTRTGTGGCCCTTGTGTGTTAGTAGGTTATTTACACATCCCTGAAGATGTTGCAGATGAATTTCATCATCTGGGACCACATTTTGAAAGCCCATAGATGTTTTTAGCAGCTGCTTCAAAAATGTAATTCACTTAGTTTTAACAGCTCAAATGACACAGGGGTTTCAGACGGATTTTATAATGCTGGTGCCAACKGGGACTAGCACTGCTTTTCCTCTCCATTTTGTTTTTGCAACACAGGTATCTAGAAGTATTTATTATTTKGTAAAAGTATTTAAACATTCAAGGRATTAAATATTTGTTTACTTACAGGAGGCCCATCAGAACCAGGAAGGCCAGGAAGGCCAGGCTTGCCTTGTGGTCCCTAAAYGCAGTAACAGACACACATCTTAGAAACAATACAAACATGGCCAACACATGTGACTAAGAGCTAAGGATAGAAAATGCAGTTATACCTAAATCCCTTGATGTGGATACCAGGGATAAACCAAAAATATAACTAAACTAAAGCCCAAATGACACTATCASACCATGTATAAGCGTAAGGCCAGTTCTTACAATCTTTAGCCRACATAAATCATGCATATTTTTCAAAGAGATCCTTGCCTGAGAACAGGAATTAYCCTATGAATATGCACACACATAACACAAAGTGGGGAAGAGTTCTCCAGCGTACAATATTAATTATTATTTAGAATTTCAGGACTAAAAGGATTCACCTCTGAAAGTATCAACAAGTTCAAGAGCAAAAGGTGCAGGGTACAGAACTACAGTGCTCATAGCTGAAAGGCATGGTATGCCTTTGTGAAAGCCTACAGAATGCATATAGCGTGGAACTGGAACATTTTGCTTGAAAATACTTAAACAGAAAAAGGAGGAGAAAAAAACAAAAGAAGAATGCATTAAGCAGGAATTCAGTAAAAAGAGAGAAAAGTAAAATTAGTATAAAATTCAATAGTGACATTTTTGAAAAACAGAAGATGTGTTTCAAGCCACAAGCACATGTGCAAACCAATGAGGAAAAAGCCACCAAATGACACTACAGTATGCCAATTACACTGAAGAGTTATGCCATATCATCCTTGAAAAAAAGAACAGAATCAGATGAGYAGGTAAAACATTGTTATAAAATAGAGACTAATAAAAAGAATTTTTGCAGCTTGCTATGAACTTAAGTAACATACAAGTACACAGTGTTTAATATTGTAAATGGGATTCTGAAGCCAATAACAAAAAATSCAAAATAAAGAGAGGAAATCATGGTTGTGAAAGAGTGTATATGAGAGGAAAGCTATTGGTTATTCATTTACTTGATGATTTCAGGAAGATCTAATATTTAAATTGAGGTTACTATTCCATAAAAGATAGCAAAGCCTCAAGCTCAAAAACAAAGTTGTGGCACAGAAGTGACKGTGAAATAACAAAATAATGTTGTAACTTACTTTTTCACCAGGAGGCCCAATAGGACCTTGAGGACCAGGAAGCCCCTGTTAGAAAGAAACCAGTGTGAGAAAACAGGGAGAACAATATACATACATTCACCCTACTAAAGGTCCCTCATTAATCTGTTTAAACACACTGGCAAATATAAGTGGCTTTTTCCCCCCCCTTAAAACTTAGATCAGGAGTTTTGTGTGAACCTTTTGCACAAGCCCCTATTCTGGCAGTAGGTCTGTAACAAGATCCTATTCAGAACCCTCCTCCAGGTGTGGCCATTCCTGCTGCATTCCAGAAACACTGAATGAGTCATTTTTCTCCTGAATGAAAAATCCCTCTGAAAACTTACTTGAAAACTCTGTTCCCACTGCCCTCAGCACATTTGCAGCATTAATTATAAAATCCTTGAAGCTTTATCGGTTTTGCACATGAAAAGCTAACCTTTTAGTAATTTTCATTTATTAAACATTTTCTGCGCATTGCATCGTATTTCTTGAGAGTTATTTTACACTTACTTGTGGGCCTGGAATTCCTTGCTGACCAGGAGGTCCTGGTTCCCCTTGAGGACCCTACCATGCAAAAAAACAGTAGAGCATTAGGCTTGCATTTCTTCACTACAGATCTTCATTGTCAGGACTAAAAGGAGTACAAACTCATCTTTGTTCCTCCCTCTTTAAAGTCTACCAGCAACTTTCTCTCCAGTATGAAATTTTTTCCTGCTAATGAATATCATGACCTTTTCTTTAATAGAGAATAACAGCCCACACATAGGACCTAAGCACTGGAGCCCATGGTGCTAAAGGAGCCTGAGAGAAAGCAAGGTTAGGCCTTTTGGCTGAAAACTAAGTAAGAGAAGCCTTGTCTTTTCCATATAAAATCATAATGAATYCGAACAGTTTGACAGGAAAGTTTAATTAAATGGAAAGGATGGCATAGTTGCAGGGATGAGAGAATGTGGAAAGCATTCTTAGAATCTTTCTAATTCCCAGTTTACTTACTCACCATGTTTCCCTTTGGGCCTGAAGGTCCATCAATACCTGCAATGCCCTACAACAGACAATATAACAAGAGCAATTTTCAGTGGACTTCCATTTTTCCTTCAGGAAACTGCAAATASAGAACAGCTCATACATACAGGTTGTCCTGGTGGCCCAGGAGTTCCTCTGGGGCCCAGTAATCCCCGTGGACCCTGAAAGAAAAGAAACACTTATTGACACCTGTATGATTTTTTTCTGAACAGAGATGCCTGTGAGCAGGACTGGCCAAGGAGTGGAATAAGGAGCAGGAAGGATGAAGGGAAGGCAGTGTGGTGTTTAGGAAGAAAGAAAAGAAGAAAGGGAAAAATTCACTGATGACAGATTTTCCTCAAGGACACCATATGTCTGAATAGAATGTCAGTGGAAGGGCAAGCTTTGAATGTATGTCAAATCAACTATAAGGTCACTTCAGGGAAAGGTRGGAGATTGCTATTTATATTTTCTGGTGCAGAACATTGGCACAGCATCTTCCACTAATATTTCAACTGTGTCTTGGCCTGAAGGTCTGACCTGAACAGTAACAGACATATTTGTATTCCTGTCTTTTGAAAAAACAGTGGTGTGTCGTACTATATATTACTATTTTAAGTGAAAAAAATGCTTTTATGTGTAGTGAGGATCCAATAAGTAATTAAAAATTGCTAGTAATTTTATTACAATAATAAAAAAAAAAACAATCTGGAAACAAAAATCAGATTAATTCCTCTTATCCCTAAAAAATTTCACAACAGATCAGTGGTGATTCTCCTAAATAAGGGAAACAAGATTTTGTTCCACAACATAATCTTTTGGTTTTATACTATGTGAATAAGTGCCAGTTTTCACCATTGTGTCATCATTGTGTCATCATTCATGTCAAGCTGCTAAAGTAGGCAGAACCAAGTCTCCAGTCTCCTCAAGTATGATATAGTCACAAATCACTGACACTGACTGTAGCAACTTCTTTGTACTGTGTGAATAGGCAGCAGAAGATCAGACATTTAGGGTAAAATTCCCCTTTCTGAGGCTTGAATTCTTGCCTGCAATGCAGAACTCTGCTCTGCAGTGACAGCACCTGCAGAATTCCAACTGACAGGAGTGGAAATTCTGCACGTGAAACAAGTGTAAAATACACAATGAAGCAACGAAGGTAGTGTGAAAAGAGAGGAAACCCAGGCCTTATTTTCTAATAAGCAGATGTTTAGATAACGTTTTAAAAGCAACAGGGTTGTATTCTGACGTATMAAGGACAGCAGTGACTGATTTTACATGGTAGGAAAAGAAATAACATTTGTTTCTTCTGGAAGATATATATACTTAGCTGGATATATCCTTGACTTAATTCTAATCCTGTAAGTGGTGTTTCAAGCACMAAAAATCTGTCTATTTGTTTGCTTTTCAGCCAGAAACAGTATTCTCTATATACATGCAATATTTTTTGTACCTGGAATTCAGAACAGTTCAAAAGAACAGAAAAAATCYGAGAGAGACTTTTGTTTGTAACAGAAACAGAAGAATAAGAAAGAATTGCTTACAGCTTCACCTGGGAGACCTCTTGGTCCAACTTCCCCATCTTCTCCCTGGTTTTGTGCAAAAGRAAAACAAGTTTTAGAGAAAGCCCAAACATGAATCATCACCTTATTCCCATTATATGAAGAATCAATCTAGATTTTCCTGTGTGAATAGCAACTTACTCTTGATCCATCTTCACCAGGTAAGCCAGGAGGTCCCTGYGGGCCACGGTCTCCCTGTAGGACAAGGAAAGTCATTAAAGTCACTGCTGGAAACTTTCTGCTGCTGGAAACAATAATGGATGGGAAGGGAAATGAAAGCAAGTATGTTAGCTGAAGTTTGATGTGTCAAAACATGTCTTGACGCAGTGATACAAATCTGTAAGTTACAGTCCTCAGTAAAATCTTTCATTACATAAGAATAAAAACAAATGAGCCTTTTTGAAAAATGAGTAATTTGTGTTTGTACAATTTCACCCTGTAACAAGAGTTGGACTTTGTGATCCTTGTGTGTCCCTTCCAATTCAGAATATTCTGTGACTGCGATTCTGTGATTTTTTGGCCACAGAACATACACAAGCTACTGCTACAAAAGATAGTGTTACCCACATTTTCCTTTGTCTCATCACCATCTTCCCTCTCCCCTAAACGATGCATTACTGCCAATAAAATAAGACACGTGTACATGGGGCAGAGGTTGAGAAACCAGTTTTAGGACCCAGGAATATCCAGAGATTTGCTAACCACCTTTCAGAACCACACATCCTGGCACCAGCTACTGAGAGCCCTGGTTTGTCTGAGGCTTTGGAACACAGCCAGACTTCCACTCCCCCTCAGAGCAGGGGCTTTTCAAGTCTATATATGCAGAGCCTCAGTAGATTCTGGACCATGCTTTTAGGATTTATTTTTCTTTCCCAGTTCCTGAAGAGAGCTAGTGTGCTACAGAGCTCAAACACCACTGGCTGACCTCCTTCTGGGCAGTGGGCTTTGAGACTGTGACTTCCTTCTGGCATTGGACACCACCCAAGTATTCATGCTGTGTGCCTTAATTTTATCAGTGTCTCCAAGGAGCCTGACTGCTGCTGGGGATTCTGGTAGAGATATATGGAGCCTCTGTTCAATGGMTCTGTTCTTTACACTTCCAGACTTTCCTAGGGAATTTTAGGTAACCCTCATGGTACCCAGAGCACATCCCCCAATACTAGGGATGTTAGGATTTTATTCTAGTGCCTTTCTGTCCTCCCTTGGCATGGAAGAGAAAGTGAAATTTTATGAACTATTCTCTAATATCTTCAAGATGAATTAATACAGCAGTTTCTATATTTTGCCAGGTTCTGGAACTATTCAATGTTATCTGCAGGTAGAGAATGTGTTTTTCTACGTGCTAAATGATACTTCTRAAAGAGGACAGAAATCTGTCCTGTGGTTTCCAATTAATATCCAGGCGAAGACTTAGGCTTTCATATAMTGAAATGGTTCATCCCCTTAAGGGCTACCTTTCTCTTCCTGCAGTCACTTGGGATTTAGATATGCATTAGAAGTGTGCATTCAGTGTCCTGCTACTGCCACTCAGTAAGAACAAAACCTCCTATCATTATCAGTTCTCTATTTCTTCCCTTCAAATGTTCTCTTAAAGCTTGAATTTCTTTTTCTTGGACCTTTCTTTTAAAGCATACAGTATCTTGCTTTTATACTGAAGAAGAGGTGTGCATTGAGTAAATGTAAATAAAAAAGTTCAAGGCCACAATTACTGAGGTTAAAAGAAATATCATATGATGTGATCTGCTCTATGTGGGAAGTCAGAGAATCTCATTGAGCAACTCTTGTCTGAAAACTTGTGTTTGAGAAAGACATAACCTAAGAGAGACATTCAGCTTCAACTCATATGTCCAATATGACTAATTCTCAAATCAGTCCTGAACCTTCTACTCTAAAGTTATGGGTTTTCAACATTGTTTTACAGCTGAAATATAACTTCAACCAAAGTATTTCACTTGTCTTGATGAGTTTATTACTGCAAGCCAAAAGAACTGAGCATTTGCATTGGATGTTGTCACTAAATATAACTCCTATAGCCATCTTATCTGGCTTTGAACTGAGCTGCTTTCACAAGGACCACAGTGAATATTTTTATAGAAATTTCCATCGAAACACAAGAATGCACTGATTTTCACATAGTGGCACGAGAGAAACTATGAAAATGAGTCATTATTTTCATTACTATTTTGCAAATTTTGCCCAAACTTATTTTCTGTTTTGGTGGTGGGGGTGGGGGTGGGGGGTGTTAAATTTTATTTTTTTTTTTTTAGGGAATATGAAACAAATTTAAAATTTACAAAAAAATTTTCTTTCTTTATGACTTGGAATGTGCCACAGACAAGTCTAGTATTCCAGGCTGGAAAGCAGACACACATTGCCTGACTCAGGCAAAATTTCTGCTCAGCTGTCCAAGTGCAGGTGGCAAGTGCTTAATGCCGAGCCCCCTCTGCTGTTGGCCTGCTGAGCACACTGGGCTTCCATTATGGGATGCACTGAGTGCTTTACAGTGCTTTACACTCTTTACCTAAAAGGGGATGGTGAAAGAGGAATAACAAAATTCTTTGCAACAGCAGAAGTTGTTTCCCCATTGCAAACAGAACTCGGAAGAATGTCCTTAGTGCTATGGAAGATAACTACATTAGGATCCAGTAGCCAACACAATTGAGGTTTTCTAGGATGTGCCCACCCACTGAAGGGTGARGTAATAGTTCCTTGGTCATTGAGCTTTAGCACATATGGAAATGGTTTTGTTGACATTCCCATTCACTATTTCTGTTATGGTGCATTGCACTTATCACTTAACAGTAAAGGAGGGACAATCAGCAGGTTGCTAGCACCTACATTAGGGGTGTAATGTAAAGCAGAAATCCTGGCTGTGATTATTTCTGCATTTGGTAGGGAAAGAGGAAGTCTCATTCCATAGATTTGTATGACAAAAGGAACATGTACTTTAGCTGTTTTAAATATTACTAAAATTTTTCCTAATTTACTGGACTTGTCTGTGACCTTTGTTTAAGCTGCAGTTGTTGGAATAAGCCCCACTAAACAATTCAATTTGCAATAGAAATATTCATATCCTTTTTTTTTTGAGCAAGCCTCTAAGCAAGTTAAAATTTGGCATGCTCCTGATAAAGCAACTTCATGGGAATTTCCTTTCCCTATTACTTTTTCCTTTAGAGTAATGACTTAAATTACAACAGGCAAATTCCTAAACTAAGGAAAATCAGAGCAAAACCTAGCTGAAAATGGGATCTAAATTCTGCAAATATATTTAAATTTTAAATACATACATTAGCTGTCATTGATTGATATTACTCAGAAGTTTCACGAGGAAAATATTGCCTGACAGTACAGATATTATTTGTAGTGTGCAAAACTGACTTTCTGTTTTAACTTCCCCCTCAGTTCTGAGTGCTGTTCTAAAGGAATAATGTATTATTTTGGAGACAGTATTAGTTTGATGTTGTATAAATGTACATATTTTTCATCTTACCCGGTTACCTTTGTCACCAGGGAGGCCAGGAAGACCATCAAATCCTCTGTCACCCTAGGAAAGAAATCACAGCTTTAGTAAATGAGTCTGAATAAATTGTCTGAATAAATAGTGCCTTCCCCCTAAAAGTTAATTTCTACCCTTGGTTATATGTACACTTTTGATATTGAATGAAACACATGGGGTGAGCATATAGATTGAAGTCACAAGATTTATTTCTAAAAATTGTAGCAAGAGCAGATACCACAGGTTTTTCAGTGTGATGTAGTTATGGTATTTGTAAAAAGAATTTTCACATTGAAATGAAAATCTTGATTCTAGCTGCCCTTTGCAGTTCGAAAAATGACTTTACTATTACTGATATTCTGCAACTACAAACTGACTCAGAGAGAGAGAARTCATGCTCCAAGAATCAAGTTTCTTCAAGGTCAGACTACTAGGAATTACCATTAATTACCATATTTTAAATGGATGATTCATTCTCAGCTCTTGCATCTGACCCAGCTCTCTGAAACCTCAGTATTTTCACTTGAGAGAAGAATTTTGGGTTGGCCTGGATGAAGCTGTGGTACCTACATAAAATCTGTCTAGCCTGTCCCAAGACTGAAATAAATCTTCAGGTCTCATTATTGTTTACCTTTGCACCAGGTTCTCCTGGCATTCCTCTAGCACCATCAGCTCCAGGACGKCCCTGCAAAAAACCCAAAGGGGCARACATTTGAAAATGCAATGRAATCACTTAATATTTAAATACTTTAAATAAAAACTGTTTACTGAGTGCAGAACTGATCTGTATGCTACCTACCCTTTTGCCAGCTTTTCCACTTGGACCAGGGGCACCTTGGACACCACGAGGACCCTGAATTTAAAGAGGGTAATTCTTAGAATCACATTAATGTCAGCAAAAAGCTAGTTAAAAAACCTCACCTCGAGATCAAGGTAAGATTTTCTACACACCAAGCTGGTTTTTTTCCCTAGGAGATGGATTTCCAGATTCCCATTAGTTTTGAAAGTACATGGGGCATCCAAASTGGCCTTAGCACTATCATTTTTAACACCAGTTTTCATGAGATGGCACTACCCATGACATAAGTCATCCTTCTAACATATAAGTTTCTTACATTCTTTTCATGACTTTAAAGATCTCAGTCCTGTAGTTTGGAAAACCTTTTTCCCCTCTGCCAAAACTATTTTAGTCCCATTATAATTATTTAATGAAAACCAAAGAGTGCGTATTTCAGATCCCTAACTCATACACAARCATGAGTTGTGCTGGCAAACAGCTCATGTGCTGTCTTAGCTTTACACAACTTGGGTTTAAATAGAGGGAGACCCTATTATCCCAGACTGAAAAATCTCTTTCTACTTTTCAAATATTTGTAACTTTCACTGATGACTATGTGGGCATKGCTGGCAATTTTCTCACCCCCATCCAAATTCGTCTTCAGGTCATAAAAAACAATGGTAAGGGCAAGCCATTMAAAAATACTGTGTAGGAAAAGAAAAAATACTAAAAGTGTAAGTAAGCAAATGGAAAGACTGACCAGCTGTTCAGAATGTCTTTTTATTTTTCTTTTTTTTATTGCTTTATTTTTCTACTGYAAGCATCCATGTGTAGTTTTAAGACAGGCACTTAGCAATGTATCAAATCCATGACAYCACTTGATATCTGGCAAAATCATTGTTCTGGATACTTCTATAATGATTTCTTTCACAATCTCCTTATTGCTTATAGATTYAAGCTAAAATATTTCCATGTGTTTCAGTGCTCTTTGACATCACTGCAGAGAGGTTTATATAATAGTAAGCTGAGAAGCAAAACCTGCACTGATTCCTAAAGACTTATTCCTGCCATGACACATCTTTCTTGAAAATAACCTGTTTAATTACTGACTAAATTCAACCTCCCTCACCTTATGCGATCTGATAGGTTCAGAGCCCAAGGTCATCCAGTTGTAGACTAACATGATTATYGAACAGAGAAAAGAGCCTGAAGTCACAATATTACAACAGGTTTTCAAGTGATGACATTCTACATGTGGTAATTGCTCTTTGTTATACAAAGATTGTTTCTTCATATTTCAAAAGGAACAATCAAGCTATTGATTTTAAGTATGATTTTAATATTGATTAAGCTGTGGAATWTATAGGATAGTATCATGAAGAAAGCATATAATTGATTGATTTCTTCTAATCGACATGAGTACATTTTTCTAAAGATAAAACATGATTAAACGTAACAGGGAATATTACTGTACCTGGGGACCTGGCTCACCACATTCACCCTTAGCACCTGCTGCTCCAGGTCCACCCTTGATGAAAAAAAAAACAACATATAATGTTTAAATATGCAAAAGYCTCTTAAAATTTATAAGTTATTTTCAATTTCTATGCATTAATTACAGGGAGAAATAACAAATAATCCTTTATTCATCAGGAGGTGTGAATTCACCATTTGTATCTACTTACACATCTCGATATATCATTATCGAAACACTGGGCAGAAATATTTCTTACCAAATTTGAATGTGATCAAATGTAACTCTGTGTTCTGTATTAATATTTGAGAGCTAAGKGTGAGCATAGTAAGAACATGAGTTGTGCAGTCAGAAGTACATCCATTGTAGGGAATAAGACAGAGATGAAAGCCTCTGCTTTTAATCTTTATTTCTGAGTTGTACAGAAAATAACAGTTTCAGAGTTCAATCCAAAGATCACCRTAGTCAATGAAAAATACCCTGTCTAATCTTGTAATGAACTTCTGTGATGTTTTAATCAAGTCCTTTGTGCATCTGGCCCTGAAGAAGTAGAGAATCTACATAACTACATCTCTTTATTATTATGAAATGAAGATATAGATTTCAAGAGTAATTTTTTATCATAATCAGACCTAAACCAGATATCTATCCAAGGTAAGATACTRCACATGGAATCAGGGGCAGAACTAGTGGAAGTAAGTTAGCAGTCTCACAAAAACAGACAAAAAACCCCAACAAATTCTGGCATATACACATAAAATACAGGGAATGGAATACATAGGATACAATCTCAGGGAAAAAAAAAAGATACAGGGGTCTGTTACTATGTGCAAAAGAATTTTTTGCATTTTTGATCTTTGAAATAGGTTGTGACCCAATGTATGCATTTAATATGAAACAAATGTTGCAGTCCTTTGAAAACTGATAATCCTCCTGTGTTAACACTGGAAGAAAGAAGTTCTCTAATGACTTAGTGCTGAGTCTCACATCTTGGAGTGGAAAGATCCCCACTGACCTTGCAGGTATTGATTCAAGTCCTAAGCAAACTGAAAATCAGATCCCAAACTAGTACTGGCAGTGGAGAAAAGATTGGTTTTGGTGACTCTCTCTTTGGGTTTCTCTGATGTAATCTCTGCTTTTAATTAATATAATTGATTACATTTAGTATCTGTAGGCAGTCATTTATTTTTTATGCTACATTAATTAAGCATGTGAACACCAGATTCAATGCTAGACTGCAGCTTTGTCATTGCTGTGTTGAATATTTTTMGTTACCAGTATGTTTGTAAATGTATCTTATTCTCTATGAAGTTAATTTAACAAAACACAATTCATATAAAAAAGTAAAAGCTCCAACTTTCATTCTTAAGAGAAGCTGGGCAGAAAAACTATTTACAGACCAAGAAACTTGGTTTTGGAACTGTAGGCAAAATACGTTTCTAGATCAAAGAGTTGGATTTCTAGAGCCTCCTGGTGGTTTAGAAGCAAAACAACTATTAACATTATTAATTTATTTGCATACAGGAATTCATGAAGGCTTTTAAAACACAAAAGCATGAGGATGAAGCCAYATCATACATCTGCCAAAGGTATACAACCCACTGTCAATATCATGCCATCTTCATGAAGTACCCTTGGCTTACAGCATGGTTTTGTCTGCAGAGACTGAATGTTATCCTGCAGGTCACTTGAAACACACTGCTAGAAATAGTGTATGAATTTGTTGAATAGACCAAATATTAAATAGACCAATAATAAACTCTTTGTAAGTACTGCAAACCTAATTGTGATGAATCAGGAGTCTGTGAGCCAGATTCTCTGCTTGGTAGCAACTATTTGTTTTGGAAGAATTACCCTAGAAAAGAATTGCCCTTGCACAGATCTGCTTAAAAATACAAGTGTACACTCCATATAAATACTAGGATATTTTAACATCCACAGGCCATTTCCAGATCATTTGGTGTTAGCAGCTGAGTCAAATTCAGGACTGAAATAAAAAAGTGTAATTATTTTAGAAATCCGTGGCTCTTCATTGCTGATAGGAATGCCTCTTAGAATCAGCCTAAATATTGAGTGAAGGTGATTCTGCACACTCTTGCTTTAGTATCTCTTTCATATTTACTAGAGTTTCATATTTACTACAAGAAATTTTAATAGCAGTGTTACAGAAATGATTGACTGCAGAGGCATATTTCATTATATATGTAAAAGTATTCACTAGTTTTGTAAGCCTACCAGTGTGCTCTGTCTGAACCACAAAATCTACAATTAAAAAAACTCATTTAGTATTTAGGTTGCATTGCAGACTCTGAATAAAGATATAAACTATAGCTTTAATTATATAATATTAATTTCAAATTAAATAAGTAGAAATAGAGAGKTTTAGGCAAGGCCAGAATGAGATCCATGGGCTGCATTAAGTGGGCTCCTAAACCTGTGCCCCTGTTTTTTTTACATACCACAGGACCTGGTCTTCCAGTGAGTCCCATCGGGCCAGGTGGACCTCTCATGGCAATCTGAGAAAACAAACAGAGCAACARGTATCAAGAAAAAGCTGCCAGACAGCATAAATATTCTATACTAACATAGTTTTAGAATGTGTTAACAAACAGCTCCCATCTTTGATCTCACATCCTGCAGGATACAAAACAAATCATTGTGCTCACCCTGGCTTGCTGAAGGATAGCTTGTGCTTGAGCTTCCTGAGCTGAGATTGTTGGGCCCTTCTCACCATCTCCACCAAAGCGGAACTGCAAGTATCAAAACAAGACAAGCATTTAGAATTTATCAAATCCAAATCTAACACTTGTTACTTGCTGCAATGGTGCAAATCACTTCAAAGACACAAGGTCACAGTCTTTAGTCCTTCCAGTAACTTCAGAAGATGGCTGCATGGAGGCCACTGGATCCAACATGAGAATGAAATAATTGGTAATAGCTTAGAACTGAAGTCTAAATTTAATCCCTTATGAACAAATATTTTCCTGATTTCATGGGGTTTTGGTTTCCATTTACTTGTTTGTTTTGTTTTAAAGAGGCCAAAATAGACTTAATTGACTGCAATACTTCAATAAAAATATGTACCAAAATTCATTAATTCCCTGAATGTTGGTAGTTACTCAAAGAAAAAATGCAATTTTATTTAAGGCAGATGCAAATTCGAAAAATGCCTAGTATCTAAAAGTGTTTTGTATAAATTCTGACAACTTCAAAAAAAATTACAGAATAAAATCTAAGTTAATTCCAGTGGTACTGGACTGTTATTGCTCATGAAACTGCTGGCAGAAGCTTTGCAAGGCTGCAGCAAGAAGCACAGCTTTYCAAAGGTATGGCATAGGCACACTGGGTACAGGGCCATGAATCTTGCACTGCCCACAAGAGTTTGTCTCTGGTCTGTCTATGCCCAGAGCTGACACGGATCTTTTGCATCCATACACACACTTAGGAATAATTAATTCCATGCACACAGTACTTTTTGTACCCCAGCACTGCAAGATACTTAAACAGCTTTGGGCTTGTTCCTCCACCTGCTAAAACAGATGGTGTTTTGCTTTGACTCCAGTGGGAACAGAGCTGGCTATGTGCATATATTTCTATTCAAAGGATGCACTGACTCTTCAAAGAGGACACTGAAGTCCKATTTTAAGCATTGAATACTTAAAACTCTCCATGTCAATGAGACTTGAAAGCACACACGCCTGTTGGGAGTACAGGCCCTCTGTACAACAGCATAGGGAATATAGGACCAAATATAGCTACTGTTAAAATACAAGGAGGTTTTCACTGTCTGTAATTCATTCATGTAGGTTCCAATCTGGCAGCCATGCAGGAGCTAAAGCATATGTTTTGTTTGAGAAAAAAAAAGGCACCATATATATGAATTTCAAATGTTTACACATTTAAGAGAAACTGTATCATTCATTCCACAGGCAAAATTAGATGAAAAAAGAGAAMACCTATACATTTTTTGAAAGACACTTCCACTTTCAGTAGGTTGCTTACCCAGTAACCATAACTTACCGGCAACATTAGCATGGTGCCTGGGGGACCTGCTAAACCATCAGCACCAGGAAGACCAGGGCGACCAGGTGGACCCTAAGAAATGAGAGAAAAAGTATGAGAATAAAAAGATAACTATGTAAGATAAGCCTTTTGAGTCACTTTACTTAGATTTACACTCATAGAATGATTTGTGTTGGAACTTTAAAGATCTAGTTCCAATGTCCCTGCCATAGCAGGAACACTTTCACTAGATCAGGTTGCTCAGAGTCCCATCCAAACCCGCCTTGAACACTTCCAGGTATGGTGCAGCCATCTGGGCAACCTATTCCAGGGCCTCACCACTGTCACCATAAGGAATCTTTTCCCAGTATCTGTACTCTTTCAGTTAAAAACCTCCCCCTCRTCCTATCATTACGTGCCCTTGTAAAAAGTGTCTTTCCACTTCTCTTGCAGCCTYCCCCCACAGTTCAGCCTTCATAGAAGAGGCACACAAGAGTGGTAGAGGGGGAGAACCACCTCCCCTGACTTGCTGGTCACGCTTCCCTCATGCAGCCAAGGACACGGTTGGCTGCAAGTGTATGTTACTGGGTCATGTCAAGCTTCTTGTCCACCAACACCCCCAAGTCCTTCTCTGCAGGGCTGCTCTCAATCCATTCTCCTCCCAGCCTAATTGCTGCAATTATATATTTTGTCGTGTCTGGTCCATGACAGACACATGACGTGCTTAGTCAAGAATTTCCTTATGATGAATTCAGTAAGCAGCCAGTTACAAAACCAAGTACTGTCAGTAGTTATTCCATTACAATGTRCTGAAATTCCCACTTTATAAGCTCAAATTGTGAAATATTTAGTTAATCTACAGAAATATGAAAGAAGTGTGGATGCTGACTTATTAGCAAAGCGTTGTTGGGATTTCAGTATTATTATACAGTGAAGTGATAGCATCTTCTCAAAATCTTTTATATATAAATGCAGCATGAACATGCTGGATTCATCAGTAAACTGTCACTCATAAAACACAGGAAAGTCTTTCAGTAGCATATTTTCCTCAATTAAATATATTTAGGCTGTTTTAAAACTGCGTTGGTTGCRGCAGTTAGAAAAGGCTTATGAGAATGTGAAGACTGAAATAATGCTTAAATTTTAACTATTTTCATAACAGGTTTATCAAGCCATATATTGTTTAATATGGTCAATAAATTCTTCCAAGATCTTCTGCATATTATCTATCACTAATATTCTCATGTGTTTTGCTTCTGCAATGCTTGTTTTTCTCTATATTTGTACATATTATAGCCRAGGCCATACTAATTTTATTAAAATTAATTCAAATCCATATGAAATGTTTGCATCTATTACTTTAGTATATTTCAAAACACATCAAAACATAAAAATATAAACAAATCAGAACCTAAATCTCTTCTTGTATTTACAGCACATATTTCTACTGCTAAGAAAATGTTTGTCCAGATTCTCAGTTGACTTGCTTAGCTGAATGAATCAGCCTCAGTTCCACTGAAGCTTCTAACCTATGTGGACGTATTTCAGATCAGGATCTAACTCATTCCTGTAGCAATTAGTGCAAGATATCCCATGAACACATGGGATAATGTTTGTTGACTTACCCTTTCACCAGGGTCACCTGGAGGACCAACAGGACCTTGTAGACCTGGGGGACCCATAAGACCCTATAGGAAATGAATGACACAATTATGCTGAATACATGCAGACTTTTGAACTATTTTTTTTTCTCTGGAAAGTTATGATGAACACATATTTGGAGAAACTAATTTATAAGGTAGCATATTTTTTTTCTTACAAAGATTTATAGCCAACATTCAAAACATTTCATGTACCCTCAGCTTGTAGCATGCTGTCACTGAAAATGCTAGAAATGACCCTCTTCTATTCCCTTCTAAAAGTGCTAAGTCTGATATAAATTTGGGAACTATAATAAGACCAATATTAACTCATGTTAATATGTGTTAACTCATGAATAGAAAAGCACAGTGGATAAATTAAATGAAMTAAAGGAAATTGTGATTAATCTACTTACAGCAGGTCCTCTTGGTCCCGGTGGTCCTTCAATGAGCATACCCTAGGAGTGGATGAAACACAACATTAAATTTATTGTGTTTTGCAGAAAAAGATAAAAACGTTTTGTAGCCAAACTCCTAAAGTTAACATTTCTTAGTGTTCTTATAAACTTTTCCAGGAATCTTCTCTCTACCGGTACTAGAATGAGAATCTGAACCATTGTGTGAAGTTAAAAGTGAGGAAGATTTCCTTCACAGCTGAAAGCTGTCAGGGTAGATCTGTCTTTCCTTCACAGCTTCCTTTACAGCTGAAAGCTGTAGTGACAGTGTTACCTGTGCCTAAGCTGAAAGCTGTCAGGGTAGATCTGTCCCTGATGGAGTTACTCGATGGCCTGAAGATCAGATCAATGCATTGTTCTCCTCTGCACAAGAAGATTCTCCTTTTTTAAGGAGCATGCGGTTAGTCCTTCATGTAACCAAAGGAGTAGCTGGAACAAGMCACTGTGTGTAATCTTTAAACCACTTTTTTTCTTTTACACTGTCTGTAAACTTTACACCATCCACATTACAGGGAGTGTTTCAGAGATCACAGATCAAGTGGGACTGTCATCCTATCATGAACAACAACGTTTGATAATGATGCATTAACAGTGTATATATGTAATGCAGTGCTACAGAAAAGCTCCCTGACATCTGTACTTACAGGTTCAATCACAGCTGGTTCTCCCTTTTGGCCTTTTTCTCCATAAGCCCCATGTCCTGTCACCTGGCCAGTAAAAACAACCCCGAAAATGAAAATAAGTAGAAGGTCTAAGGATGTCGTACAAGAAAGAATTGCAGCAACCTGCAACTGAAAGCTAAAGCTGGAATTGGTCTGTGCTATAAAAAATACATCACAGATACAMACCATAGAAATCAAAAATACTTCATACATGAGAAATAGAAAATGCAAAAACTGTATGCATACTTTTCAAATTATTGGATATTGCTAATTTGTACTTTTTGAATGAGATGCACATCCCATGAGTGTGTATCCCATTCTTTACATTGGGATTTCGGAATTAGAATCTTAAAACTTCTGTGTGCAAGTCCCAATTTTATTTCTTTTTTTATTTGATTGGAAATATTCTTGGCAATTAACAACAATTCTTCATGGCTTTATGAATTAAGCAGCCTAAAGTAAGAYGGAAAGAAAGATCCCCTGGTCCAATTTGGACAGTGTTTTTCTCCTAATTTCATTCATTAGACATCCAGAGCATGTAAAGTCATCCGAGAAGAGTCTGTGATTTCATGGCCTAAATGGGAAAGGAGCTAAGTGGCACTGTGAACACTAAACAATATTTCACTGATAACCAATTGTGCCTCCTCACTACATGAATTAGCATCAACTGCCAGATTCTTCCAGGACCAACTCTACAGGAATTTTTGGGTTCAGGATTAAAATAACCGAAGTACCTAAAACTATATGTCAATAGCACATACTAATGGAAGAAACAGACAGATTCAAGTTTCAAACAAAGAGAAATAAATAGATTTTTTTTCCAAACCATGAGATAATGTACTTTTCTTCAGAAGTACCTCTCTTGATTGCTAACATCTCCACTACAAATTAAATTAAGTTCTGACCAGCTTAAAATTKGAAAAACTTTTTTAAAAAATTTCAGTAGTGATTCAGCATTTACTCTAAAATAGCTGGGGATTTGACAATGGTAAGGATAATTGCAGTATTTCAATATGAAATATTTCAGAATGGAAAAACAGAGACATAGATTCACAGACTGCATTTTGCACTAATTTATAAAGGCACAGATCTCACCAGTAATGATGTTCATAAACCCACTTATAGTTCATAAAAATCAAGTAGCAAGAGGTATAGACAATTTCATTTCATTAGATTAACATAAATTACATAAAGATGATATCAGGGTCTCCATCTTTGGGAATATTTCCCCTTTTGAAAGTTCCCAGATACTGAGTACTTTCCATCTTGCCTTTTTTATCATAGATAGAAACTCAGTTATTCTAAATACAGCCATATGTCAAAGGAAAATGATATCTCTGGTTCAGCAGATGCAAACTGTAATAAAGTTTCCACAGACCAGAGCCTGTGTGTTAATTCAAGATTCCTGACTCCTTCAGCTTTGTATGAAGGCATTTGAAGTTGAAATTTACACCTGAGGATGGAGTCTACAGAGTCATTTGCTTAATGCAGGCACAAATGGTGCCTTATGGGCTCTTTGCCTCACAGATAATCTGACCTTTTCTGTGTCATTCTGCCACAGTGTCCCCATCTGGGCTAGAAGGAAAAGAGTACACTTGTATCACATTGCACAGATAAGGATCATTAAAAAAACCAAAAAACAATGACCCCAACAGGGTTTAGAAAGGAGTGGTAAATGGAATACAGAAGTATGGGTTTCAAGATTGGCAGAGAAAAGCAACCTCACAGCATTTGCTGCTATTTCTTGGATCCTTTGTAAACTGAAGTTCTGACTTTGTGAGGAGAAAATAAAGATAAGTCTGAGCAAATAGTGAAAAAAAATCTCTTTTTTCTATTAGATTCAGGGTCTTCCTAATTAAGAAATCCAAATGGGATTCTTTTTTTTTCCTTCCAGTCTCAGCCATAATTAGTTTTCTTTGCAGCTTTCACAGCTGGTAAACTGGTAAACAAGGATCTTGGCAAAACTAAAGGAAAGTCAAAGCCTTGCTGTTTAGCTGGTGATTAAGTCAGAGGGAAAGAGAGCTATAAAACTCAGAAAGAAGGGCATGATTCACAGGATCCACCATGTCATCCTATCTTTCTTAATACATACTGAGCTGTTAAATCACTTCTGCAAGACCATAAACCTGTCACCATTGACTAAGCTTATTTTCATGAAATGGTTCAGATCTTCTGACTCATGAATTTTCTTCTTGGAAAGCAACAAAAGCCATAGGATTCTAGACACTTACATACTTTTCAACCTCTTAAGATAGGCACATGCACCTGCATTAGAACTTACATTCTTTCCAGCTTTAGCTCTAGTTTAAAAAGATTTTTAAAATTGTAGATTTGATAATTTATTTTTTGAATTCCACCTCTTCTTTCCTTTCCCTCCCATCTTTAGCCCTCCCGTATTCCCTTCAGTAAATGAGACAATAATCTTACATTTTAATAAAAATAAAAAGTTCACAATGACTAAAACAAGGGATGGCCTTGATCCAAAGCCTATCAAAAATGAGAATACATCTAGCATGTACAAGGAGCTCTGGATCAGGGTCCATGCAGTTCTGACATTGTATAATTATAAAAGAATTGCTAAATTAAATTAATCTGCATTATGCCTCCAGTCAACTTACGCTTGTTTCTGTGATATCGGTCTCTGCAGGAACACCTGGACCAAACTCCTCATTAGTGGAATCAGTTGGTTTCTCTTCATATTCTTTATATTCATAAAAATCATATTCTCCTAAATCTCCATCTACCAGCAGATCAGATTCACTGAGGTCTACTCCTCTGTTTCCATATTCAGTTGCCTCAGTTTTTTTATCATAATCCTCTCCAGTTATGTATTCTTCAGCAAATACTTCTTCAACAGGATTTTGCTATTCGTATCAGTAGCAAAGATTTGGAAATAGGAGGAATATGTGGGTTACTGTTAGTAAAGCAATGTAAGCATATGCTGATCCACCATGATGACTTGTCAAAAGAAGAAAGAACAGTAGAACTACAGCATATTGTCTTTTAATTAGAGTCTGAAGGAATGGAAGTTCAGCCTTTCAGAGTAATTAAAAGATCTTTGTATAAGTAGTACAAAGAAGTAATGTTTTCATACGCTTTGGGTTTTTATTTCCAAAACCACTGAATTCAATATATGCAGTATTATGTGTACTGCCTGCGTAATGTTACTTTAGTGCCAAATATAGCTGAATTTMGCTGCTTGGTTTCACTCTTACAAACATTCATGAATGAACATATGCAATGAGCAGTGAATAAGTTCAGATCTTTTTACAATAGCAATGTGGAGGAAGTGCCAGCATCACTTTAGATAAGTCCAGCCTTTTTCATTATTTTCTCYTTATAAATACCAATGCTGAGCTAAACTTCTTTTCTCTTGTTAATGATTTTGAAGTTTATTTATCAGTAAAAGTCATGACTCATGAGTTCCACCAGTACAATTCAGATTAATTTTAGTATTTMATCTTAAAGTATGTAAGCTGTCAAACCAAGCAAACAAAAGCACTAAAGCAGTTTAAAAAAATGCTGTATTTGAGATGTACAAAACCATTTGTGAAATAAAGGAGGATTGCTTCATTCTGGTATAGAAGTCTTTCAAAAGGATCATTTTGAAAGAAATTGAAGCTCAGATATTGCTAATATAAAATTATATTCTAAATGACCAGACAATATGAAGTAGTATGATCTTCACAATATTCAGAAGCTAATCAACATCCAGTGTAAATAAAAAATCTTGATCTAATAATGGTATTAAAGTATATTGCAGTTAAAATTGAAGTTAAATTCTGATTTAACAATTGCCAAATTCCATCAGTTACAGGAGTATGACTTCCACCTTATGGTTAGAATAAATACAGATCTGAACCAATTCTAAGCCAAATTTTACCTTCATGAAGAAATGCTCTCACCAAGGAGAGCATTTAGCACTTTGAATCTACCYCATTATAACTCTACTGCTGTACAGTCTGCTTAGAATTTCCCAGGAAATGGAATTAGATACACTGGTTGATCAACTTGAGAGAAGCAAACMCAAGCACAAGAATGCTTTACGGTAAAATGAGTAAAACATACCTTAATTCAACTTCACCTTTCAAGATATAGAGGAAAACCACAGAACAAACAGGGACTCTTTTTCTCTTTTCAAATATTTGGGGGGAGGGGAGAGGGGGAGTTTTGTACATCTTTTAAGCAACAATCTTAATTTTGAAAGGAAAAGGTAAAAGAATGAAWACAATATTTCTTACAATCAGCCATCATTTTTCTAACACTAGTATTAATTAATATGCAAACATATTAATCAACACTGGTTTAGGTGMAGTAATTTTAACAAAGTAATGTTTAGGCTTGTTATTGCAGCTTTCTAGAAATGTGTTTTCTAACATAAGTCAAAATAATAATTTTATCTTTCTTGACAGTTCAAAATATAATGTTTCTTTTGAACAGAACAAGTGAAAATCAAATAATTTGGTTTTGTTAGCTCAAGAACTGTGAAAAGGACATGATGGCTTCTGACTCAACTTCTATGTGCTGCTATGGTGGCAGCCATTCTTTGTGTTGCGTTAGACTCGTTCTATGCTGCACCTTAAGATTTACAGGAAAAATTAGAGACTTCACTTCCTGTTAGGTCAGGAGGGCTATGTCTTATACTAACCTAGACATAGCTCCATTCCCACCCACACTGAAAGCAACGGCACGACATTCCCACACCATATATCACTGAATTATTTCCAGAATCATGAACTCTGCAGATTGAAGGTTCGGCAGATCTCCATAGAATTAATGGGAGTTCCGCCCAAGGAAATAGTAGTTTCTGACATTGGCTGAGAAAGCATAAAATCACATTAAGTTCTGTTAGAGCTTGTATTTGTTACATAGAAATCCATCCTTTTAAGATGCAGTTGTAYTTTTTTAATCCCTGACACCAATATTTTGTGGGACAAGTATTTTCTTGAGAGTCCTTATTACCTCATTTGCTTCAGTAGTTCTGGAGGGAGCTTGTGTCTGGGGCCCATAGTCATTTTCAGCTATGCTGTAATCTTGAAATCCATCAATAACATTGGCCTAGTATTAGGGAAAAAAAAGCACATCATTAAAAAAAAATCCCATATGAAAAATTCAAGAGTTATCACTTTAATTCAGGTTATGGTATTAGCCAGATGTATTCATCTAGTGGGGTTAGGTAAAWTTTTTCTTATTATCAAAGATCTTCCAGTCTTGGTCTGGGAAAGATCTTGATTATTTCTTGGCTACCTTTACCCCTAGTTTGCCTTTTGCTGCTGCTTGATAAGTTTTCTTCTTCTTGGATGCATATTTTTCAGATTTTTTTGTTGTGGCCTTTTGAGGTTTGTCCTTTGAGCTAGCGGCCACTGTCCTCTTCTTCTTTTTGACCATGGCTTTCTTTTTCTGCAAAYGTTATGAAAGATGGAATGGAAAAACATAAATAAAATGAAAAGAAAATTGAGRAAGGGTGAATGAAAGAAGGTTAACCAAATGTGAGATGAATGCTGTCAGCCGTGAGACCTTCCATCTCTAACTGAAAGCAAGGGTTACAGCTACAAAGAAAAGAAATGAGTGAGAAGAAAACATTAAGCTCATGTACAGAAGACACAAATTGACAAACCATGTAGTAGGGGACAGCTGGACACCACACAACAAACAGATCAGATTCYGTTACCTCTGTTTGTGCTACTGTCTCTTCGAACAGTGGGAGTCCCTCTGTTACAGAATCAGTTTCTTTATAATCTGCATCCCCATACTCATAGTCATATTCGATAAAATCTTCTGGTGTGTACTACATTGCAAATGGAAAAATATCAGGCATTCCCATGTTAGCGGTAGCAAACTAGATTAGCAAGACTGCAAAGCATCTTAACCTTTACTTAGGAATAAAATTTAACAAAATAAAGGCAGAATGAACAATTCAATATAATTATTCATTTGGGAAAAAACACTCACAATTTCTTATTTCATTCAAAGCACAGTACAAAAGTAGTAAAAAATTAAGTAGTAATGCCAGGAAAAACCCTCTCTTTTATTGGACTGYAAAGAAGAATCAAGTGCAATTTCGATTACTGGGAGCACCAACAGATCTTTGTGAACCCAYATATTTATAGAATCTTTACATTTCAAATAATGCCTTTTTTACCTGTATTTTTTTCAGGTGACCAGAAGAGCAGAGATGCCAATATCTGACACGAACAGAGTAAACAATTTCAGATACAGGAAAGAGGTCACAGCTCACAAGTAAATATGGCTCTCTTCCTCTTGTTTGATGTCGAGTTTGAAAACCAGAGCAGCTCCATGGTATAAATTYTCTGAGCAAATGCCTCACTGCTGTAATTTCATTTCAGATTCAGCTTCTGTAAATTGCTCCATAGCTCTGTTTCTAAAATTTTTATCAAATGAAGATTTGGCACACAAAAGTTTTACATGAGAAAGTAGCTTTAGAATTGGCTTAGGTAGTGCTGTGAGCATTATCTAGGGAGCCAGGAACTTCTGAGCTCTTGGCTGTGCCAAGAAGATACTGGTCTTCATATTATGTGCACCAAATATAGCTCATCACAGCTGAGAAAAAARGGCAGTTTTTAACTGTCTTACCACTCCTACCATGCTTGAAGCTACAGAACTGGTTG
This sequence comes from Malurus melanocephalus, assembly GCF_030028575.1. Classification (NCBI taxonomy): domain Eukaryota; kingdom Metazoa; phylum Chordata; class Aves; order Passeriformes; family Maluridae; genus Malurus; species Malurus melanocephalus. The sequence continues at coordinate 2,785,697 of NW_026623269.1, read as the reverse complement.
GTCAGGTAAATTAAAGCAGTCTCCTGGTTGCTACCAGTTCTCTTTACGTGCCCAGGGGGCCAYGAAAAGGTGGAATTGTGACCAGAGTCTGGACAAGTGTTTGCTTTTCACATTAGAAATATTCTAATATGCCTCATGTGAACTAGTCACTTTTGAAATCTCCTCTCTCCTGTTACAATTCAGCATCATTGTCTGTAAAATGAAGACAATATCTCTTTGTTTCATTAGACTGATGAGACAAAGAATTAGTATATTACGCTTCCAAGTGAGTCTAAGGATTCAAGAAGTCACCATTATCAGAAAGAGATGGACATTTTAGAAGAAATTACAAATGAGAATTAAAATAGATCTCCATATTCCAAACCATGTGACCAAAACACTGGTTTAATTGTTTCCTCTGGTAGTGCTTTTTGATACAATTTTTTTACTTATGATTTTAATGCACAGGAGTTGATTTTGTCAGCAAGTGTAAGACTAATACTGAAAGGTCCTTAATCACTTAACAATCCTTTTACATGGGTTCCTATTACTTCATTCTTGTGACTCCTCAGTCTTAATATGATCAACAGCTTTTCTTAAAAAGATCCAGATTTTTTTTCAGAAGTCAGATGCTTTTTGCTCAATTGTCCTTTTGATTATTTCTACCTGTGCACATATAAACTGGTTAGTYATWATTTGATAAACACATTAAAAGGATGCAGCATAGTTTTGGTAYCTCTTCAAAACGATATTGCATATTAAAAGAAGCACTTCAAACTACATTTAAATAACAAAATCCCATTTTAGGTGGTGGAATTGCCCTTCTTGAAGTAAATTGACACTTTGTATGTACCTCATATAATGTAAGCAATACTTTGATTTCATCAGTGGTATCGTTTGCACTACCAAAATAAGTTGGCACTATCTATACTTTTCAAAACCAGCAACATTTTAGACTGAAGCAATAGGGGATTATTCTCTCCCAGTTCAGCAAATTAAGATTCAGTCCTAACCCCAGTGAAGTCAATCACACATGTTTGACCTATACCTGGTATTGTTCAAGGTCCTCAYATGCAGCAATGATACATTTACAGATCTGTCAATTTATAAAAGCAAGTTTTCTGGCTTGTGCAGTTCTGAAAAGGCAACTCAGTACAGCTTGCCCCTAGAGAAGCGTGCCATYGCCACCCCAAAAAAAMCCCAAAAATGCAATGACAAGCTTCTAGGAGACCATAAGCAGCCACAAAAAAGAAGTAAAGGAAGAATCACATGCATAAATCCAGACGTTTTGAAATAGTTCCAGAATGGCATTGGAATTGCAGTATTTCATTTGAAATTATAAGAATGTCTAAAAGTGATTTGTTTATCTCCTTTCAAGAAGTCCACACAAAYTAGGTTTATCTACAAGAAAAAAAATATTCAGTAGAATATACCTCTCTAAATTCAGTCATTCCCCTCTAACAGTGGTAGCCAATTACACACTTTTGAATGCTTCTTCAGTCAAACATGAATCAAAAACACTATGCAATTTTTATTGSTACCCAAACAGATGACACTACCTTGTGTTAAATATCCAGTATTTTAAGAGKTAAGCAGAGCAACATTTTTGAGAGAACTACCATGTTGTTAGCCAGATTTAAGTTCAAATATGCTGTTAGGAATTTGTTTCAGTAACTTATAGACACATAGACACCTTTTCAGTAAGCATTGCAGACCTATTCTGAAACTGGAAACATTCATTCCAGCAGTCACTTTGACCAACTGACAATTAAAATGTAACTCTGTGTTGCTCAGTATTGTAACTGCTTTGCAAATCTCAGCAGCACGGTTTCTCTCAAAGGAAGCTGAATGGCTGTGCTGAATTAAGTCAACCACATGGCTAATAAAATGGCAACAGTGGGTTACAAGCAATTTTTCGGAGGCCATAAACTAAACAGAAATGTAGACTGGGGGAAAGAAAAGGAAGGAAAAATATCTGTGCCAAGTATGCTAGTCTTAAAAAAGACAGTAGTGAATAAGCTCATATTTATGTTAARAGGCCTAGTTCAAAAAGTCAGACATTAATGAATGAGAATTAGAAAACATACCAAAAGCAATAGTATGTGTACAGATCTACTACATCATGTGTAATCACACAGAAAATACTTTTGGGTATTGTACTTCACTCACTTCTGTTAAAGAAAGTGAAACTTCCTCTATGTGTAAGATCATAAACACAGYGGTATATTTTGGTTGCACTGATATGCAGGCACAGAGACTGAAAGAATAGGAATGGATGAGAAGTAGGGAATGACAGTTTCCATGCTGGAATGAGATTACTGCCAAGCAGGTGAAGATCTTCCACTTTAAGAGCACAGTATCAGAGGGGTATTATAAAAATTCTTGAATTTACYTGCTAGGACATGTGGTTACTTTGCCAAAACCATATTCATGTTGTTTAAAAATCACTTAAAATCAGTAGTTTGTTGTCCCACTCACAGGAGATGTGAAAACATATAGCAGATCTAAACTTTATACAAGATAAACCTTATTCTTAGCAATCCTTCCTTTCCCAACATTTCTTTCTGAAAGACCAGCAACCCTCATCTTTCACACCAGCCAATAGGCAGAGAATACATTTTGTATTGGGTTCCACAGGTCCTGCTGCAAATAGTTAAATATAGRTGCAAAATTTTCCAGGTGTATTTCCTGAGGCACAATCTGTCCAGATGGAGGAATGCACCTCTACATCCATAACTGGTGGAAAGATGTGCTTTAGAAATATTATTTACTCACAGATAAGGTTATTAACTCATATTAACTATTATTAAAAGCAAGGCAGTTTGCTGTTTTTAATAGACAAGAGGACTAGTGAAAGACTGGTTGGTTAAATGAAGACTAAATTTACAAGCACCAGGGACAGATTTAATGGCTTTAGTCACCTGCTGTGAAGCTGGCAATTCACACTTACCCTCCCATTTAGAGTTAAGCCTGCATACGTGGCACATATCCCTTCTTTTTCTAGAGCTGCACTACCAAAAGGTCACCTTTATTAGATGAGCAGAGACAAGGGTATGATCCACTCAGTTTGACCTCAGCAAACCTTGAGAAATGTTCCTTTACCCATTTTTTGGGTATGCCAAACCCAGGTCCTGCTATTAGCTTACAGAAGTTGAGTTCACAGAAATCTGTCATAATTGCACTACTAATCAAAGGAAATATAATAAGTAGATTGAATATACAGGAGAAAGGATCTAGAACTTCAAAATGAATAATCTGTTAAACTTGGCGAGGGATTTCAGCTAAGAGACATCAGGTAACACATACCTCAGACGTGATGTCATTTTCTTCCTCTTGCTTTTCTTCTCTTGTAAGACCACCAATAGTTACTAAACAGCCTTTCTTGTAATGAATATTGCATATGACTCTTTTTTTACAAATGAAAGGAAGAATAAAACCTGCTGCTTTTTGATAGGACAAAATGTTTCCATTATGACCTCATACTTTCTTTACCAGAGTGATTATATTACACTACCAGATCATCATGCTATTCCAATTAAAGAGATGAACTGTTTTCTTCATCAGATGAATTTTAGAAGCAGAGGATCAGCAGCATGCAAGGCCTATTCAAACTGGGAAATAACTTAAATATTCTCAAGGAAACTTTACTTTGAAAAACTTTGAAAATTCTTCTACTATCCATACTCTAAACGCCTAACCTCTGATTCCAAAATGTAGATTTTAGCAATTTTTGCTTTACATTTCCAAATTAAAATAATGGATACTCTAAATCCTAAACCAAAGAACAGTAATGAGCTCAAATTTTCCATTTACTAAAGATTATGCTATATTATCTATAAACTGTGGAGGCAGAGATGACTTTGAAATATTCTACATTCACTAACACTTTATAAAATGGAATTTAATAAAGGATGCCAAGCAAAATSAGAGTTTTAAAAATCATCTGCAGTAATATAAACAAATAAATGGTAGAAGATATCAATCTTAGGGCAGAAGGAACTCAAAAGTTTTAAAGGATGGCCTCTTCTACCATATAGTCCCTATATTGTTCATACAAGTGATAAACGCAAGGACATAAAAGGGGATGAGAACATTATCTTCAGTTTCCAAAGACATCCTGTTTCAAAAGGAGCATAAGATCCTTAAGATTCTTTATTACTTTACTCCCTTAAATAAAAYGTCTATATATGCAAAGAAAAAGATACCTAGGAAGATCACCAGTTTTCATATCTGCTAAATTAGCTAACTGCAGTTCTAAAGATAACAATAAACATAAAATTAAACAGAAAAATAATCTTATTTCTGAATATTTCAGAAAACTAGTCTTTCTGATGAGTCAAACACTGAAAGGAACACTAAATGAACATATTCTAAAAGGATACTTGAAGTCTGCAAATCAACATATTTGGGGACCATTTGCACTTTTAATTTACCAAATTCATTTTATTAAAGGAAAACATTTCATGTCTTCAAATAATCCATTTGTTTGGGCTAGATCCAAAATAAATGATGGCTAGTTCCTTTGTGGAGTCRTCTCTTCAGCAGAAGTCAGACCATGTGATTCACTGGGTTAGAGAATAATCTTCTAAGAAAAGATCTGAAAGCRTGATAGCTGGTTCCTTTGAAAACTAGACCTGATGGTGCTCCAGCAAATACTTTGCTAGACATCAAGGTTGATGAAGACTGGCTAAGTCTTTCACTGCTCTAATTTCTGTGAGCTGGCCAAGCATATGTGATTGAACTGGAAAGGAATTTAATAYATTTCCATTTATAGTAAAAAGGGGTTTGAAAACAAGACAGAGGCCAGACTGTTCACAAGGTATTTATAAGAAAAGCATAGGTAGGTATCTTAAAGAAAAGCAATGATGATAGTTTTAAAACATAATTTCATACCCATATGGGATCCTTAAAACCTAGTCATACATTCAGTATGAAAAAGACCAAAGATTCCTGAACTTCTAAAGCAACACCTTTTTGTGTAGTGCCAACTGCTGAGGTCATCACTCTGACTTTGACAAGTTACAGGGATTCATACCTGGCCATTCACAAGTAAGAACAAGGAAGACTGATGGACACTTCAATTAAAACATGCCATGGAGATGGAAATTAAAATGATAATAAATACCAGAGTAAAGTGCTTTCCCATTTTGAGACTGAATGACACTTAGGTCTGATGAACAAATCCCAGAGGAATAGAAGCACTCTGCATAGGGAGGGTTCTGACATGCATCTTTTCCAGGAGCTCAGCCTGAACTGCTCACAGAGCCCACAGTCTTGGCCAAAGGCCAAATGCAACAGATTCGGCAGAGCCTAAACACAAAAGGTAGTCAGAGGTGGCCCAGTTAAATAAACCTTGTTTAGACATACACCACGGTCACTTGGATTCAGAAGGGGACTGATTTAATTAAAATAGAAATGTCAAGACACATCAGATCCAAAACTTGCATGTTGAAATCCTCGGTTACTCGTACCTAACCCCTTATAGGAAGGGAGAAGTGAGGATGCAGGAGTTGACATTGCTGAGGGAGAGGAATGGCMTGGGGGATCAGGTTAGCCCAGCTGGGTAAGCCTGCTGAAAAGGGCAGAATTTAAGATATGTCCCCCCTTTCTAGGCTGACTAGGTCTGTATCTGTATTCACAGCTTGCTATTTTTGTGAATCCCATTGTGAGATGCTTCATTCTTCCCAAACTTTATTTAGGGTACACTTAGCATTTAATGCAGGGATGAAGATATCCTGTAGGTAAAAAGTAGATATTGAAATCCTCTCTGTTGGATTGCCCAAACTACATTTTGAATGCGACATGATGGTAAAAACAAAATGTAACAAGAAAAAGGAAATCTCAATGCAGCAGTTAAGGTATAATTAGTAAAGATCATTTAATTATAAATCAGTGACTAATAAATTTATATAGAATAGCACAGTCAAGGTTTTAAGGCCTTGAGACAAAGTCATACATTTTAAAAAGCAGATATTTCATTCCTGATGTTGCAGTAATGTCACATGCATTCTCAGGCTCATTTAATGGAAACTCAGCACAATATATTCCATACTTTTCCCCATTTCATGATTAATAATTATTTTTAATCTAGATGAAGTCTTAGACCCTTCCTATGACAAACACATGAACAATTCCACCAGCTGAACTGGAAAGAGGGCCTAGGGTGTAAATAAATTTAAAAAATGACTCATTTAAATCAGCCCTGCTACTGAAAGAAATGCCCCTAAACCTACAATGCTGGATATTTGATTATTTGCTTTTTTGCAGGAAGAAGCACTGCCTAGAGCAATGAGGATTACATTTAGTTAAACGAAGTACTCATGCCCTTAAACCAATACCTTTTTTACCTAAATCTGTCGCTAGATGCTTCTTTAGTGATCTAAAAATAATCCAACTTTTCAGAGTGAATGTCTTCCTAGGCTGTGAACTTGCCAGGAAACTACAAAAGTGTGCAATGTCAAGAGAAATCCTATTCATCATCTCAAATGCAACTTCTCAAACATAATTTTCTATTTTACTGATGAAAAGTCAGCCACTTCCTTTGGGTTTTGTAATCAGTGCTGGAAACACGCATTAATAGGCTCTGAAATCCTTATAATTCATCTTTAAGCCAAGTATCAGTTTCTCATTCTGATCTGCAATAATTCAAAGGCTCAGAGATGTAAGGCCAGAAGGGATCACTTTGGCTAACTCTTGTGTATTTGCAGACTTCAAAACTTCTTACAGTCACTCTGTAAATGAGTCAACTAAAGTATGAATAACATTTCCCAAATTTATCAGAAAGGTATCTACCATGGCTTGAAGATATCTAGAGATTTGCCATTTTGGTAATTTGTTCTTTCTTTCTAAAAAAGTTAGTAGATATTTTCTTAAAGGAAATTATCTAACTTCCCTTCTTCTCCCCCCATCCAATTTGTCTGCAGCCACTATTTTCTTTTTGTCCTGGACCTCTGCATATGGTAAGTGAGCCACATTTGTGATGATGCAGTCTATGTTTCAGCCAACAGCATGCAGAGGTAATATTGCATCTGTATTCTTACTCCTTTATTTACAAACCAAGACACACATTGTATTATTTTGGAAAAAGCTCTTTCCCTGCTTTAATAACCAGAACCTTTTGAGGCCAGTGTCTAACAAACATTTTCAACTTCTGCTGGTTTAATCTAGATTCTGAAGACACAACTCTGCCTAGCCTTTTGCCCAGTTTTCTCTCTTCCCTCTTCCTACCACAAGAGTTTGTGTGGAAACAYTGAAGATCAAACCATGAAACCAATCTAGCTAAACAATAATCTTTCATGTTGACTTTCAGCATGATTAATATCCCAGTCTGGTAAACCATGTACCTCCCAAATGGTTTTCACTGATATAGCAGCAGACAGAGCCCCCAGATGGGGACAATCTGCTGCAGAGAAAAGGTTTTTCTGTTCCCACAGGCAAACAGACTGTTACTGCAGTTTGTACTCACAAGTTCATTATGTTTGCTGTCATTTATTTCTTTGGTTTGTATGTGTGTAACACTGCCTTTAGTTGCCTTACCATCACTGTTTACTGCTCTGCAATATCATGACTCTGACAAATTTTAATGGCACCCATGTTACTCACATTTTCTTGCACAATTTACTAAGAAACTATACCAAATTAAAAAAAAAATAAAATCAGTGACAGCCCATTGTTTATAGCAATTTCTGAAATAAGGCACCCAGATTTGAATCTCTTTGTCAGATACTTTACCACACAACACCATTTTTTAAAAATTAAATTATCATATGTTGATAAGTCAGAAGTTTTGCAAAGGTCTAAGTCTATAAATTATATCAGATATCACTAACCAAAGCTGTAATCTCCTCAAAACATGAAAAACACCTTAAAAACCATGAATCCAAGAGCAACCAAATAGCAGCAAAGCCCAGGCAAGTTCCCAAGCAAAATCGAAATTGTCTTTGAAACTCAGTTATGAAAAAAAAAAAAATTAGATCTTGCTACATTTTTGGTGTTTGCATAAATTACCAGCAATATGCATTCCTTCTGTTCTGGTTTGGAATATGGAGATCCAGGTATCCAGGCACACAGACAGAAGGTCCTTTKGGCTCCTCCTGAAAGGACCATCCTCCACACACTGCAGTGCAGTGTGAAGGACTCTGCCTGTGTGTAGYTGACTTGACACATCTTGAACTACACCTCAGATGGAATGGGTGAGAGAGAGAGTCCCTCCGAAAGTTCTGCACCCTATGGGCCTTTGTCTCCCACTGACATAATTTTCAGTCAGATAGAATAAATAGTRACAACAAAAAAAAACTACCACATGTTTTGGAAAAGCTCAGTCGCAAAACAGGCTCAAAGCAGGCATCTAAGAATAACTCAGCCCATTTTTAATGCTGATCTCTTGAGCAATCAGTAACCAGTCAGATCACACATGGAGTGCGTACTGGCTGTCCAGATCCAAGTTCAATTACGACTTGTTGTATTTTGGAAAAGCTTTTCATGTTACACTGTTTAATGCAAGTATGTAGAATGTTTAGAGCAATACATACAAGTGTTCTKAGGTCTAATCTGAGGAACTATCTTGACCTGGGTGAATTACTCARTWAATGGCTGTGAGAACTGTCTACAGTGACTAATSGTTTCTCTAAATATCTTTCACGTTTCTGGGAAAAATTCCKACACTGTTTTGCCCTTGTTGGTTTRCCTCCTATGAGTGGAAYTGGCTGAAATACTTTTGTGTGCACATGCATTAGTGCACGCAGCTCATTAAAACACACAGCACTTCTAACAGAAGATATTTACAATATGGAATACTCAAAGCTCACATGTCTTTCAAATGTGGCATTTGTTGATACCCAGCATCAATGAAATTATGAACATACACAGGAAGAACAAATATGTATGAGCAGACAAACTCATACTGCTACAATATTTTTAAGAATTACAGGTTAACTTCATTGAGATGCTGGTTGTTCAAACACCACCAGGGTGATAGGTTCCTTCAAATGCCTGACATAAATGAGTGGACAGCACAAAYGAATGCACTCCTACAATCTGCTTCCTTCACCTCTAGAACAACGCATGCCATTTAGCTGGAAGTGTTCCTTGCATAACTTTTCTCCAGCACAGCCACTAATGTGCAATAAATCCAGCAGTACGTGACTGATTACTCACCTCATCAACTCGAGGATCTTGAGCCTGAGCAGCATTGGGCACTGGGGAGTCACAGTCTGGGCTATAATGCTCACAATAGTCAAATGCAGCTCTGGGATCAGCTATAATCAGCAGCTGCTGGATCTCGCCCTGCAGGAAATCATATGCAGATTAAATAACAAAACCAAAGATAGTCTACAGTTCATCAGAAGTACAGAGTTCACATTCAGAAACAAAACCAGGCACATAATACTTAGATATTTCCAACTGTGGTTATAAATAACAYATCCACCTTATTTCTGCTGCTGTTATGGAAAACAACTATTGTTCACGTGGCAAAGCAATCAAATTAATACCGAATGGACTAGGTGCAAAACTCTGGCTTAAAAACATGTCTGGTTTTRAAAGGAGAGAGTGGGAAGGTGCAACTTCTGATCTGTGATTTTMCTGCTGTTTGTTTACTTCTTCACTGGGAATCAGTTAAAATTCCTAAGATTTAATTCAGGGCACTTCCTACTACCAGCATGCAGCTCAGCATGCAAGTGATCAACAGAATAGTCGTTAGAGTTCGTACCACATATGCCCTCTCAAAGAAGGAGACAATGGAATAAAATAAAATACAATCGTTTGTATCAGAGACAGTTATTAGACTAAAAAAATCTTATGTAAGCACTGTGTAAATACACACTATAGAATGTGTTGAAAAAGATTTAACTGCTAAAAAATGGTTATTTTGCCTCTATTCCCATACATCATGCATAAAAACAACATCACAGAAAGACGCCCASTATTCTGGATAATAAAAATGGCTCTGCTGAGATCCCCTACAGRGACCTTGTATGTTTATCATTTTCCACAGAAAGCTGTCTGGTATCCAGTGTATTTCTTAACACAGTGCTACTATTTAGGCAGCATTAGGTAAATTCCTGCCAACATTTCCACTATAAATTTTCTCATCCAGGAGCTTCTTATGCTCATATAAAAATAAGTTTGTTGGAAATTGGCATATGTTCTTGGTCAAAACTCATTAATTTCAATCTTTCACTATTTCCAACAAGGAGGTACATTTTAAGCTTTTATATATTTCTAATGTAATTTTATTTTGTTTTGTCCAACACAGTGGGGAATGAATACCTTTGTTAGTATACCTGTGCCTATTTTGTCTTTAAAGAGAAAATGTAACTGATTAAAAGCTACAGTTAGGAAAATTCACAATTCTCTCAGTATTTCTAAAATCACTTTAAATCCATCATAAAAATAACCTTAAACAAATTAAGAAAACTGGAGAATATTTTAAAATAGTAAATAATAATTGTAACACTCTTTCCTTTCCAAAGGGAAAAAAAAACCCCAAATAAATAAGCAAAATTTCCTCAAACTGAAAAAAAAATAAATTTTTTTTCTAGTTTTTCAACTTTTTTACTCATGTTTTAGTCATAAAGTAGGAAATAGTTCATGGCACATAATGGCTATATGTTAGAAGTTTGCTTTTCACAATATTCTCAGCTCACTTTACTTTATACACATGTGTATCTCAGATTAATTTAGATTTAGAATATTTTTTTAAGCTTCCAGAAATACTACAATTGCAGCAGTTTGTTTTGCTGTCAGCAGTTCTAGACTGTCTCTTTTATTTTCCTTAATTCACTAGTGCTTCCTGATTAGGACATYCTCCTACAAAGCCTCCTATACATAGAGAGAAATTCCCCATTTGATTTCTTACGATTCCCTCAAGAGCTCGAGTGCTTTGAGTGGTTTTATACAGTCATTGTCAGCCTGGGCCACGTAKCCCCCCATCCCCAGCCAAGCGTTTCCAAAGTGCTCTGCCCTTTGTCTTTCACCAGCCACATCAAAACTAAATGAGGCAGAGGAAAAAATGAGAGAGTATAAGCAACTGTAAGACAAAAGCGTAAGTATGCCTTTTGAGCAACCTAGAGGTGGATGTGTAGAAGCTCTGTCCTCACYCTGCTGAGTTCAAGTCATGGACTTGCTCTTTGGCCCTGAGCATTCCTGGCTGTTTGAGGTGCCTGGACAGATCACCGTGTCCGCAGTGTGCCAGCCAGCGGGAGCTGTGCCCAAACAGCTCCTGAAACTACTGTTTGGTCCGAGAGCCTAAGAGAGCCCAGCTCCAGGAATACAGCCAGTACTCTGAAGCTTTGTGCTGGTCTTCAATGCCATGGAATTTTGGCACTGAGTTTTGTTGGACCGTGTGTTTGCAAGAAGCACTCAGTATGCTGTTACCACTTGGCTTAAATGTTCCTAAATTGGTTAAAGCTGTTCCTGATCCATTGACTGTACTTCCCAGCCCCGCCCGTCTGTCTGTCATGGCTCCATAYAGAGGGAAGCCCTCAAAAATCCTGCACAGAATACATAATTTTTTACAGAATACATAAATTGYTACTGGCTAGTCATGGGTGAGAAGTTTACTGAGGAACCGATTGATTTTACATTTAGAATCCCAAATGTTAATTTCCCTCTTTTGCCTTCACGATGTGCTATAAAAATATTTCCAGTAAATTATTAGTTTTCCTTTTCTATTTTTTGTTTTTACTTTCTGTCTTTGCTAATTAAATTGTTTCTCTGAGTATTTTGTTCTGTGAAGTACTGGCTGTACTATAATAGTACTAAAAGAGCTTTCCCTTCAGATCGGGTCAATCCTCTAAGCCCAAGAAGTTCCACACGCATTATTGCAGATTTCATTATTGTGATTTAGTTACCATTTAAAAGTATTTGTTGGACAAATCTACACTCTTTCTATTTGAAAATTCATCACAGAAGAACTTCAGTCTTTAGAAACACATACTTTGATTTTAACTGCTTGACTTTGTGAGACTGAAATAGAATTTTGTAAAGTTCCTTGCAAATAAACTACAAATACTCTGGTCATATTTTATGAGTGGGAGTCATAAATGAGGCACTTAAAGATCTACCTGCACAAGTCCTGAAAACTTTAAATTAAATTATGGGTTATTAAGAATTGCAGTAGTTGATCTGTAAAAGAATACTGAATTATCTAAACATGCATGCATGTATCATAATGTTTTCTTATATAAAAATTTCTCTAAAAAAGGAAGTCTCACAGGGTAGAATGATGAAAGAGACAGAGCAAAGATGGAGAAGGTGAAGGAAAATAGATAAAATTGTAAAGATACACTTGAGCATCCTTAAAGTCCTCTGAAAAGTGCAGAGAGAAAAAAAAATACAAAAGGCTGCTATCTATATAGACTAGTTCTTCCTTCTCTATGAACMTTACACAACCACATCTGTTGGCAAAGACTGCTCAGGCAATTTCACTAAGTTGGAAGTTGGTATCTAGCATGTTATGGAAGTAATGCCTTTCATGAATCAGCTGAGCCAGCCTTCTACCATGYTTTGGAGTCAGAGATAAGTGGGATAGCAGAGGGCAGACACAGAGAACGTGTGTGAGGTATCAGGCAGACATACACAGCCACTCTTTCACAGAAATACTTGTAACAAAGTGCCTGCTTAACTTGCTCCAAAAAGCTCTAAAAGCCTGTTTCATCTTTGAAAATAATACCATACTGCCTTGTAACAATTTCTTTTTATCCTGGATTACACTAAAACAATGGTTTGCCAGATATTTAATGTAACTTGATAACTAGTGATAAAAATGATGAGAGATACTTCTCAGTTGCCCAGAGGTGGTGGAGAATATACAGCAAGATATTCTATCCAACATTAAGCATACAAGTACTACTTGGAAATAAAGTGGACCAATTTTAAACCTTAATATTTAGTTTGGATCCTAAATTGTTTGCTGAAACAGGCACTGAGTTGCTGTCAAAGACAGAATATAACTCAAAAAGGCAATGCTGTTCAGTAATTCATTGCAATATGGAATAAAAATAGTTAAAGTCTATGAAAATTTTCACTCCTCTCTATTTCAGGGATAYGTTCATAATTAAAATCAGAGACTTTTGAATCAGCCTCATGGTAATATAAAAGCTGCCTTTGAATCACAATATATCTTGCCCAACATTTATGCCTAGTGTGATGACACGGTACAGAAGGATTCCTTCTACAAGGTATTCCACCAAATAAGTTATTTGAATTATTTTATCATTATATCAATAAAAGCTAATGGCTGCTTATTACCTTAATTGACTTCATAAAAAGTTTTAGATACAATGTGGCTTCTTGAAACATTCTCTTTTCTTTCTAACTAGGTAGTCTTACTTGTGCTTTCTAAATATGGTGCATTAGAGAATTACAACCATATAGCAGTYGATTTATAGTCTGCTTATTACCTAAAAGTTTCTATCATCAAGAAAAAACACCTATACTATCACCTGCCCAGTGTTAAAAAGGCAGAAGTATGAATTCTAACATCGCTGTAAGGGCACTGTATGAAGAAATCAGTGCAGAAATAATTGTTTTCTTCCAGTATATAAAATTTTAATGGTCTTGTTGTATGAGAAATTCAAACAGTTCAGAGACAGATTTTGGGATATCTCTTTTACAAGAATCTTAATAAAAAAAAAATAACCCTGCCAGGTGAAAGTGATTTGTCCAGGGAATAGAAGGTAAGCATTACTTCAGAAGATCTGCAAGGGAAGAAAAAGGAAACCCAAGCCGAAAAACTCCTCAGCAGTTACTTAAACGTCTAATTTATATGTTAGAGGTCAAAAAATGCTTTCTACAACTAGAGTTGTGAGGGTTAGCATTAGCAAAATACCATGCTTCTGATTCACATTGGATAAAATGTACCTCTTATRTGCTTAAAAAAATAATTAGATTTTAAAGATGTTTACATAGATGGTGATAAAAGCAAAACAAAACCAGTGCTAGTCACTATAGCCACTCAGGAGAAAAAAATCAGTATCTTTCATTTTCATATTATGGCTGAAGCCTAAGATGTGAATTTTTCAGGAAATCGGCAGRAATCAGCACAAATACCCTAACCTGGGTAATTAGTTATGTGACAGTACTGCTATAGACTCCAAAGAACAAAAGTCTAGACAGCATGGATATTATTCCTATAGAATTTAGAAAAACCTGCTGCAGAATTCATTYAATCTTTCTGCAAAGATCTGAGGGATTTAGGAATTCCAGGAGTCTTTAATATAATATTCCATAACCCAGGCCCATTGCATAATATAGCTAGAGAAAGATGTTCAGAGCCTGCCAGAGTGAAACACTGCAAAAGCAATAAATTGTGAAAGCAGAATTCTGTACAGGTCAAAGTTTCCACAGAAATCAATGCCTTCTTCATTCTTTGAAACACCATGCTTATAAAAGGATAAATTCAACTTGGTTAAGAAACAGGTTGATATACCAATTACAATATTTGACCTTCACAACATAGCTGTTCACAAAGTCAACAGCAATTCTTGGCTGAGAGATAAGATTTTACCCCAATGCCTATATAACAACAAGTGTACATAGACACAGGAAACACGTRTGCCCAAGGACATCCTATTTTCTAAAACATCTGCAAATCTCTTACATCTCAGTGCATCTTTGAAGCCTTATTTACAYCTGTTTTTTAAAACTGCAATGTATTAGACTCAATAATAAATGAGGTGATAATAAATCCTATCTGCTAAATTTTTTGAAGTTGATGCAGCATACAGCATTTTTTGATCCCAGGTTGTTCAATTTAAATGTAATTACAGACAGTTTTGTTAAATGACTATTCCTTTGTTTCTTGGGAGCATTCCTTGAAAATGAACTAGAATTCCAGTGAATTACCAGCACTTTGCTCTCTTCTTCTCTCTCCCYCCTGCTTCCAAAAATAAGGAAGGGAAATTGAATTTACTTTTGTTCATTGAACATAAGTTTGGAAATACTATAAAAAATTAATAAACAAACACCAAATCACCATATCTTGAGATAAAAAAGAATAAAGTAAAACAGAACAAGCCAAATGGAAAGCTTTTGTAAGAAAGGCTGGTTTTTCGTCAGGTGCCCCTGAAATGGAAAAAATGTCTGCTTTTACTTTTTTTTTTTTTTTTTTNTTTTTTTTTTTTTTTTTTTACATTTGTTTTCTTTCTACCTCTGAGGGCTCAAGTTGGCCAGTTACTCTGGTGTTGATATCTAAAAAGCTGATTCTAGGTATTTTTGCCTGGAACGTTAAATATTTCCTTCCCTGCCAGACAGTCAGTGGGTCAGTAGCAATCACTGAATGACTACAATGGGAATAATTTTGGCAGTGTCTCCATGGGCTGGTGGGACAGCTCCACAGGGCAGTGAGGAGCAGGGGACACTGAGGACACCTCATTCTACTCCATGCTGTGGGGGCACTTTGCTTTGGGCTGGCTGCTCTGTTCTACTTTAGCTGTGTGAGCAGTCACTAAAGCTCTACCCATCCTGAGCCATCCTGCTCCTGTCTGCACCTGCACTCTTGTCCTTCCCATGCTCACAGATATGGGAGGGATGGCTCCTCATCTGAAGGCATCTGCAGCCTAAACCAGGGCACTCTCAGTCCATCTCCAGCTGCTCACTCAGGCTATGTAAAGGAATCTCTGTGATTCACACAAGTGAATTTGTGCCTTTTTAATTAGAACAGATTAATGCTTAGTATCAAAATCTAAACCCTTTATTAACAAGTATTACTGCAAGGATTTAATCCATCCACTCAGTGCTGTTAGAGCTTTCACAGGGTTTAAATGAGAGTCTTATACATCTGGTTCTGTCCTGTTATACTCATTTACAGTAAAATGCCTAAAAAATTATGGCATTGGTCTGATGTGTAGAGTTTTGAAGGGAAAAGCATCTATAGGGAAATATCTGCATAAGGACCCTGTTAGTTATTAACTTATTATAAAATGCTTATAAAAACTCTTGTATTGTTATTGTTCACACCAACAGCACTAAATGAGGAGTGACAAATCCTTAAAGCTGGCAAAGAATAAAAAGATCCCTATTATTTATAAAACATTTAAGCCACAAACATATTTCAATGGATACGATTCAAAATTCTTTTACTAGGTACCATGTACCACCATCTCACTCTTTTTCTGTTGTCGCTGTTTTTTGTTTGTTTGTTTTGCTGGTATTTTGGGAATTCTCTTCTTTGTGGCAAGCACTTAGAAACCAGCTGTACTTGCAATATGTACTTGAAAACAGAGACGACATTAATTTYAAAAGACACATGTAGAAGTTTGAGGAATGCTGTGTCAGTCTTTCAAAAACAAGCATTTACAAATTAGTCCCACTAATATCAAAAGATTCACKTCAGTGAGCAAGGGCTTAGCAGTGTAAATGAAGGTCTCATAATCTGGCAGTTAATAATAATACAGTTTCTAGACAGCGTAATTTTATTATTTTAAGACACATTCACGGTTTAAAATTTGCTTTTCATCATTTGTATGCACCTGATGCTTAATGCTTGCTTGAATTCACTATCGTGCTTTTAAGATCATATTGATTTTACATTCTCATGCAAAATACACAACACACTACTAGATTTAGAAAACACTTYAGATAAAATTTTTATTAATTTTAAAGCTAAACCAGACTCTTTCTGACAGCCCCACTAAAAGAAATGCCCCTTAGCTTTAGCATCAGTAGACTAATTTACCAAAGAATWTTGTGTGTTTTGGACATACAAAGCCAGCACATTTTTACCTACAGAGTCAGATAATTGAACATAGATATAAATTAATCTATGGTGGCTGTACAGTAAAAGAGAAGGCAGAAACCTATCCCAAAAGCAAGGATTACAGGCTTCTAATTTAATTAAGGCTTCAGACTAAATCTAAATCCCCAGCAATTTCAGGAAGAGCCTTACAAGATGGTAATTTGATGATTTTAAAAAAAAAAAAAAAAAAGAGGTGCACTCAGCTGAGTAAGGAAACTTAATCACTGAAGAAATTCAGAATTTTACAATGAGGCTAGAAGAGGTAGAAATGTTGCTGTTCTCAGTACTGAATGTTGAGATTCAGCCTCTAAACTGACCTAAGACAGATGCACATTTTCTTTTGTAAGTCCAAAGCCTCTTTCTTAGTCGGTCTCAGCTGGAATTGAACCACTACTGTCAGTGTAGATTTCAGAAAAAAAATCTGGCAGAGAACCAGCTACCACTACCTTTCTTTTCCATCCTTCCAAAAGTGACAACAGCCTTAGAGGAAAGCAATTTTAACTCATTCTAGCATGTTCTGTTAAAGTTATATCCTTGTGTCCATGTTGACTTCCCACAAGTGCGACTTCACAAAAAATGTAAGGTTATTTTTCAGTTTCTTCAATTAGACTGGTAATTCTAATTTTAAGTGCTAATTTCAATTTGCTAAATT
This sequence comes from Malurus melanocephalus, assembly GCF_030028575.1. NCBI lineage: Eukaryota > Metazoa > Chordata > Aves > Passeriformes > Maluridae > Malurus > Malurus melanocephalus. The sequence continues at coordinate 2,768,328 of NW_026623269.1, read as the reverse complement.
ATGTCTTCATCCAGCCTTACTGACTTGTCCAACAGCTGCTCACCAAAAAATRATTGCATTTTACCACTTCCCTTCCCATCCCTTTATGTAAATGATAAAGCAACTATCTCCCTTTATGCACATATAATAAAAAAACATTTCCAAACAGCTATGTACAATCATTTCAGCACTTCTGAAAACTTCAGACATATTTTTATTTAGCTATTGCTCTGAGTTACACAAACCAAACATCAATGTTTACTTCCTGTGCATTTCCCTTCTTGACAGCTTCTAAAATGGTTAAAAACTTCCCAAGAACAAGCTGGGCCCTGTTGCCTTAGTTTCTATTCTAATCTAAAATCACATGGAAAACACTAACAAAATATCATTTTATCTAATTTTATTTTTGTTTGAATTCTTTTTTTTTGCCTATACATATTTATGTTGCACACATTTTTGACAGTTTATTGTYAAACACATATTAACATGGTTTCTCACCTAAGAAAGAAACACAAAGAAAATTTTTAATTAATTATCCTATGAGGAGGCCTAAAATCCTTGCCACATCCCAGACAGAGGCATCTGTGGAATTCAAATGGAAAATAATGTTCCTCAGATGTGCAAACTGTATTGGGGACTATAGGTGAATTAGGTTGCAAATAGCAAATATATCATACTGGTTTTCCCTCTTGATACCTTTGCAGCTTCTCAAGCATATGTTCTGCTTAAAGCTAAGATTAAAACTGTGGATATTTATAGAGCACAGATTTTCTGTAAATCAAATAACTATCAATCTGTAATTTCTAATTTTTCATCTTTAATTTACTTTTTTTTCAAATTTAACCATTGTGTAACACAAAAGAAACTCAATAGCACAGATCTAAGAAGCTTCATAACTGGCCTGTAAAAATAATTGTTGAGAAAGATTCTAACCAGAAAGGCCTCATGATTGGCAGTTACACACTTCCTTAAAGGCATTTTACCCTTCCTATATGTACTTCTTGGCCAGAAAATGATGGAAACATATATGTCCTTATTGCCAAAGTATGTTCCATTTACTGGAAAGAGTAGCAAGTGGGATAAACATTAGAACGGATTCATATTACACAGAAAACTTTCCAGGTCCTTCTCTCCTGCTCTCAAATACTGTTAGCACACACAAATATCTGCAAATGTTTAAGAGAGACAGAAATAAATTATTCAGTATCACACAATACAACATTCCCTGATTAATTCTCCTAAATATCTCAGGTRTCTCAATATTAGGCAGAAAGACAAAAAAAGCAACTCCCTTCCAGATACAACATAAAGGACAGAAAAATGCCTCGAATCTTCCAACAATACACTTCCCTTTTTTACTTCTCTTTCATTTCAGCCTACCCTAACAGGTTCCATAAATCAAAGTTTCTACGTTACACCAGCATTTGACCGAAAAATTTATTCTGGTTTGCATTAAGCACTTCACTCAATACAAAATAACTCAATTCCTTTTGTTCATTATTGATTTTTACCTCAAAAACTTCTTCATCCAGAATCCTGGTTCCAAAGACAGTGATGCCATTGGTATCCACAACTGCTTTGTCACTTCTGTCAAGTGGTTTTGTAGTTTTTTTGTTACAGTCAACAATCATTGTGACACTCTTTTTCTCCACACTGATAGCTACTCGATGCCACCTATTAAAAAAACCCAATATAATTCCACTGTAATTTTTGTTTTCAAAATATAGGTCATCATATTCTTATCAAATTACTTTTTAGCAGATGGTGCACCAATTAATTTGCAAAATTTTCAGTGTCTTCTTTTATTTCCTTCTTTTATGCATAGACAAATGTACACAATATTTTGACTATTTGCTATATACAATCTGTCCCTAAGCACAAAGGAATCTGATCCATAACTCATTGTGAACACCCTCTGTCAGGTGAAGTTCAAGCCGACCTTGTCTGCAGATTTAACCACARAACATTGCCAAACTCAAATTACAAGTGAGTGCACTGTTCACATTTTAATAGATTCGATGATCTGAGAGAAGATTCTTTTTTAATGAATGTGTTTGATTTTTCCATATTAATTGTGCAAATATAATTAACCCAGCAGGTTATTATTTATTATTTACATTTTACTATTTTTTTTGTGTGATCAACCACCAAAATTTTACCATGTTCTTTTGCTTATTTGAATGTGTCCTGTAGATATAGAGATTTTTCAAATACATACAACACTTCCAACATAGATGCTTTTCCAGATACATATATTTACAAATACTTGGCACTATTCCTGMAATAATAGCCTTGCCTACATAATCACCAAAAAGTGAATTAAGTGATTCAGAATACTGACAAGTGACTTTATTCTAAAGACATTTGAGAATAAAGTTTTGTATGGCTTGCCCTATGTTCTTTTGTATGTTCTACTATGTTTTTTATGAGGCTTTATCAATAATCATGACAGACCACATTAATCTAGTGAGCTGCTCTGCTGCGACAACTTAAATATCTAAGAACAAGAGCAGACCCCTCTGTAATGGAGCAAAATGTTACAGAATCTTTGGTAGACCAGGGCAAAAAGTGTCAAACTATGTCATATTAGTGAGTAGTAAGAGGAAGGCTGTAATCAAATTATTTTAGTTGCATTTGTGGCACTAGGGCTGCCTAAATCAGAGAGAAAGCTTAGATCATTACTACAAAGAGCTTCTGTGTATCAAAAGGAACACCTTGAAGCTAATGGAATCTGACTGCTAAACAGTATCACTGAGCCAGAACTGTAATTCCATGTTTTCTCTGGAATGCTGTTAAACATTATCATTATAAAAGCAAACTGGCCATGCATCCTCAGGCACATTATACTGTTCACACTTTTTAAATATATCTCAGTTTGAGATGAAGATTGTTGTCCTAGATCCTTCATAAAATAGCTGAGTCAGAAGAAAATTGTTGGCTTATCTTTTGAAAGTGTGTAGAAGCTGAAAGCATGAAATCAGAGCTCTCAGTGGATAGGATTGACTCCAGTTGATTTAGAAGCTGCATACCCTCATTGTAAGATATTGTAGCAAACCAAGTTCATTTTTAGTTCTTCATTTTTGCCAGTTTATCAACATTTTGGGTAAAATTCTGAATCTATGTCAAAGCTTTGTTATTTAGCAAAAGTCCATTAAATAAAAACTTTGTTGCTTTGTTTTTTATCACTTCTCCTAGGGAAATAAATCAAGTCTAGGTTTCATCATATTATTCCATTGTCTCGTTAATACTAGGCCAAGAAGACAATTACTTTTCCTTTTTCTTTCTTCTTTATTGCTTTGTAAACATTGTAGTTCAATTTTTGCCCTTCCTCACTGAGTTGTTTTCTTTTGCTTTAGTAAAATTTATTTCCGTGTATCTCTGAAGAGTGTGGCTTCTCCTTCTGGAGTGCAGAACAGCAGATWAAAAAAACTTTGAAAGAATGAATGTCCTTTTRCAACCATAGAATGACACTCGCAGATTGATTACTTGTATACAAAGCCACAGAAAATTAACAGCTGCATTACTAATGCAACAGGTGCTTGAGATGAATTCCTTTATTGGGGGTGCAGTTTAAATCCTTGCAGCACTTCAGATTATTTGTCCAGTTTATACTTTCCTGATTTCCTTACATATAGGATTTCCTCTAATGTAGATATCGCAAATCATTTTATTTATCTGCTGTTTTGGCTYGGGATAGAAGAAATTCTATGCTGTCTTGTCAACTTGTCTTCACTCTGCCTACCATCTCCAMATGGACCAGACAATACTTTTAGTGAGACTATTCCTTGAGACTTTTTAAAACAGCTTCCTTCTATATTGCACAGGAAGAATCTTCATMGGTTTAGTTTGGGTGGGTTTAACTTCTATGACTATTTCCGCACTCTTGATTTATACAAATGGCAAATAAGAGAATTGGTTCGTTTTATTTGTAGTTGTATGCACCATTTGGAGCTGGACCTGTATTCTGCTGCAAAGCCTCTCTGATTTTGTACTACAGCGRTCCAACTAGCAGAAACCATGTTACTGACTTATCCAAATATTGAAGAAAACTGCTTGTAAATACATAATCACAAATACAGTGGTCTGAAGTAAGTATTTAATTTTTAAATTTTGCACTTACTTGCCATCAGCAATGTTGACTGTTCTGAAAAGAGGATAATCTTCTGGGGCAGGTTTTCCATTTTGGTCTTCAAACAGGAAGACAGGGGATCTACCAACCTCAACACCTACTTGCTGAATTCCTTGTTCATTGTAGATAGACAGAAGGAAAGACTGGATACCCTTTTTAGGTTTCACTGTCATCAGTATTGAAAAATCTTCTGGAAAACCTCCACCTGTAAATGAATTGTTTTGTACAGCTATAAATTCAGAAAAGATGAAACCATTTTTGAAAAGTTTACATTTTTTTTATAAGCACATAGGATCCAGCATACAAACTGTGGAMGTTTTCTATTTCCCAAAAGTGAGTACATTAAATATTATATTAGGAACGTTTTCTGTGTCTTTTTTTCTTACTGGTCTCACTTTAATTTCTKATAGGTATACCTTTCTGGTTCTTAAAAACATAACTTGTAAATTGTGCATCTCAGAATGGGTTGGGTTGATCTCAGCCATGGGGGTATACCACTCACTAGACCAGGTTGCTCAGGGCCCCATTCAACCTGGCCTTGAACACTTTCAGGGCTGTGGCATCCACAACATCTCTGGCCAGCCTGTGCCAGTGCCTCATCACTCTCTGAGTAAGGAATTTATTCATAACATCCAATAATACTCTCTTCTCTTTTATTTAAAGCCATTCCCCCTTGTCCCATCACTACCTGCTCATGTAAATAGTTCCTATGCCTCGTTTTTATATGCACCTTTAAGTACTGAAAGGCTTAAGAGTACTTAAAGGTTACTGAGAAAAAAACCCCATAATGGGGTCTACCCAGAGCCTTCTCTTCTCCAGGATGAACAAGCCCAGCTGTCTCAGCCTGTCTTTGTAGGAGAGGTGCTCTGGATCTATTGTGAATTCATGTATGAAAAAACCATGGTAGTTTCACATTCATTGGTTTTTAAATTCATCTTCTGTTCAGCAATTTTCTAATTTCACTTAATGTAATAGGCATCTGTACTACAGAAAATAGGGTCCCAGATACTTCAATGGCCTCTGATAATAATTTAGTATCTCTCTCACAATATGCATTTGAGTCTCTCTAGAATTATATTGTGCATAACATTAAAAAATATGTAACTAGTTTTCTATAATGGGAGATWTAAGCAAAATCAAAGAATATTGTCATTTATTCCCTCAAGTGTTTGTTTTTGGTTTTTTTCTGAAGTAGAGATGATACCTCAAACACTGTTTCCACTTTTACAATTAAAACTAACCAAAATTGAAAGTAGATTTGGCTAATAAAGGAAGTACTGTAGTATTGCTCCTKTTGAATGTGGTGGTAAATCTGCATTTCACTTGAAGTGAAACTCTGTTAGGCTTAGTAACAAAGAAAGTGTAAGACTGAGATTCTAAAATTCAGAATATGCTCTGGATCCACATGGATCCATGCTGCTGCAGCAATTTGACATACAAGAAATAGATGAGAATCWAATAATAATATTGGCAATGAATATAACTGGAGGTTTGCGTGCAGGAGAGTGGATCCACTGTTCTTAAACATTTTAATATCATAATAGAACAAGCTTTAATAAATTAATATCTTGCAGTTTTGTAATGAATTAAAGCATGTAGGAATTCAKCAAGCTTTGATTTTGGAGTTTCTTTTTCCAGTGGTGAAAATACAGGATTATTTCCAAGACAGGTATTCTGGGAAAACTCCAAAGATTCTAGAGTCTTCTGAGAAGACAAGTTTTCACTTCTTGAACTATATAAATAAAATGCATAGGATTTTCCTTGCTCTTTAAATGACATACTATTCTTCTGAATCAGAACCCCATAGTCTTATGCTTAGATGGAAAAGAGAGAAGATGACMGTCAACAAAGGCCAAAGAAACTATTCGAAAAGCACTGAGTACTTGTCCTATCTGAATTGTTAATCTGAAAGATATGTTGAAAATGCTTAAGGCAGGTGATAATAATTCCACTTGTCTGGGCATGTGCTCTTCAAACAGATAACAACCTAGGGGGAAAAAAGTGACCTAAGAAAGGTGACTGAAGATGAGTTGCGTGTCTCAGTTCAGTAGTTTCTGTCATCACTGCTATGACATAATATTCCAAATGTTTTATCTTCAGTCTTCTTTGGGCAATTAGTTACCAAAGTCTTCTTAAATACTTTAAAATTTCTTGTTAATTGGAATGGTTCTATATGAACAATAACTATAAATAGCAGTAAGAATTGGATGGAAAATCTCTAGAAAATATTTTTTATATATCTGGGTTATGATTCCTTTACCCTTTTGTAAAAGATAACTAAGAGCATGTACAGTAACAGTACAACAAAAATCTAAGCAGTTTATGTATTACAATCATATAAAACCTTCTAGTCAGTGAAATCAAAGTCCATTATATTCTGGGAAGTTGGTAAATAATATTAAATCTATTTTTTAAAAGATGGATAAATTGCTGGATATATTGTACTTCCTGAGGAGTTACAGGAGTTAGATGAAACAAGGATGGCATGCATCACAACTTGTATTGTTTAACTGAAATGGTRCCTCACAACTTGATCTTGTCTTGGATAACTTCTACAGAGCACTAAGAAAAAGGGAGATGATTACTCAGATTTCTTTAAGAATAATCTGAAAAACGAGGATTTCTTGTGGTGAGGAGAGAGGATGTCTGTTCTACAAGACTGAAAGTGAAGTAATTACCATAATCACCTCCAAAAATTTGTTTGGTGGTTTTTCACTAATGTAAAGGATAGCAGGACATTTTCCATTCAACATAATTGAGAGGATATCTTAGAACCCAAAGAATTGTATTAAAAAATAAATATAGCTGTAGTGAAAATATTGTATCTGTAGTGAATTTTGCTTTGATCTTCTTCCATCAATAAGAAGTGATGAGTTACGGGAACACGTAAATTACTCCTGAACATGTTTCTCATGTTGCTCTAGGAATACATTATTACAAATTAAAGCATGCTTTACCCTTTTGTAGATCTGACTGATATCTACATAACTGCTACTTTGARAGACAAAATCATTTTCTTCGCCACTTCTAATTTGTATGTAATCTGTATGACTTGTTCAAACTCTGCATGATGTGTCAAAACAGAAAATTTAAACCTTCGATGATTTTTGTTTATAATATTCTTACTAGCATTTTCCTCAACCATTTGAGTCAAGTGATAAGTGATAGCAAAGTAATGGAATAAAAGTCTCTCTACAACATCCAAAGAATCTTTCCCAAAATTTGACTATTTCATTTTAGAGAAATTTGAAAGATGGAATCACATTTCCAGCTATCCACAACCAGCCTTGTTTAGTCCCCCAAATACCCAGATACTCTAAGGTAATTCTTAACAGATGGTACTTCTGGGAATGATTTTGTAACGGCCAACCACAACTCATTTCTACCACTGCAGCATTACATTACTCCAGGAAGTACTACTGCTCTTAAATGCAMTGCTAAAACAGGAGGAAACTGGCAAAGCCACCAAATAAGGTTTCCATCAGATATCATCATGAAAGAACAGGTAATATGRCTTACAAGTCAATTCCAGCAGTGACAGAATTTGATGAAGAGCTTCATAACTGAAGCCAATAAAAACGAATTATTTGGTGGATGGAGAGCCCATCCTGTCACTCATGCTGGCTCAGCTCTAAGGATAACAGAAGTGTTTTGTGGTACTACACACGATGCTTTAGAGACCATAAATACATAGGCAGCAAGGTARTGTACAAAACTAACAGCTTTCTGACAGTCTTACCTGGGTACAGCTGCTTTGTTGGGGCACTCAGCTGTGCAGTTTTTGAAACTCTGTAAGCAACATCCGATCCTTTTGAATTYCTTCTGTTTGTGCAAAATCCTGCTGTTCTTGTTACTCCCTCTGGAGAATTGTGGAATTCTAATGCTTTTAGCACATCAACGGGTTCAGCTGAAATAGTAAAAAACAAAACAAYAAAAAGAATTATGCATCTTGCATCTCTATGGTATGCAGCTTCCAAAAAGGCTTTTAATTACATAGCAAAAGCATTTGTCTAATCAAAGCAGCAGCTGCCTCCTACTTTGACTTATTGCACATTACTCTTCCACTATAATATTATTTTAACAGAATTATTCATTTTTAAATAGTAAGARTTCATTCCATCCAATGTAATTTTCATGATCAGATTTTCAAACTACTTGAATACTCACTGAAAATCACAATTTTGCAAATGCTGAGGATCTTTCTGATTGAAACTTCCAATATCTGCTTTTAATGARTGATTTCTAAGTGGAACTGATTTTCAAAGTTCGCACAAAGCATTTGTCTGCTGATAATCTGCKACCAGAATATTGTCTGTTGCTAACATTAAAATGTATTCTGATTACATATAAATGCTTTCTCAGATACAAAGTGATAAGGAAGCATCTGAACTAGCTTCATATCCAAGTTAGAGAAAGAAAAATGTACCTGCATTGCCTTCAAGGACTAAATGGACAGAATTGCAGRATCTTTCATTATTTCCAAGTTAAAATGCAAATTGACTGGGTTGTACTTTAGAGACCAAGTAAAATAAGATTGCATTCGTGCTCAGTGTCTAACAATTTGAAGTTGAAATCCAGAGCTGTTATTGCACTGATATTGATGCAAATTAAAGCAAATAAAAAAGCCTGCATATGTGTAAAGCCAAAAAAAAGCTTTAATATATAAAAGCTCTCCACGGCAAAAGAACAAAGTACTGAATGGATAGCCACTTCAAGAGAGGCAGTGAGAGAAAACAATTAGCATACTACATTTCTTTTCTCTTAGGAAAAATTGAGGTGCTCACKCTCACACTCCCTMCGGATCCCTAMRGATCATGGCTTCGTTAATGTGTATTTTTAAGTGGAAACAGAATTTCAATAGACTTTTTTTTTTTTTTTTAACTGGAACTATTCCACAGTTTTCATGTTGGCAAACTCATAATCACTTATTTGGAAAGACAAAGTTTTAAATTACTTTCAGTGTTAAAGCTGAGAAATGAGCTTGGTAAATCTGACTTCACATCTACTGCTGATTTATTGTCTGTTATCACTCATTTTACGTGTCAAAAAATATCAGCCTAAGGTCCAAAATTCACTGCCTGTGAAAATTCAACTATTTGAACAACAATTTGCAAACAAATGAAAGAGTATAAAACCAAGCAAAGTTATATTCAATTCACAGTCACCATGGGAAATACCTATATCTTTTTCCTGGCTGTGTGTATAGTTCTAGGCAGTGTTACTTTTTTTTCTGTCACTGTAGTTTTCCAGRTCTCACTAAGGATAACATGTGAACAAAGTTAACTAGCTTATCCTATTCATCTCCTGACACTGCCTAATATGAAAAGCTCAACTTTGTGGTTAAATCAATCCTTGTTTTCTCARTCAGCCTAGAATGTCTTAAAATATATTCACAAGAAAATGCTTGCGAACTTTTCAAATGATTTCTCAATTCTTGCAATATTTAATTTCCTTTTCTCATTGGATCACCATTGTGTTATTAAACATAAGCCAAATAGCCAATGTTTGTTGCAAACTAACACATTGTGAATGAACACTACAGCACACCACCTGAATTTACTTAAAATCCACATATACTGTAAATTCAACAAATTATGTTCAAACATTCTCAAAAAATTTTTAGTAGGGTGCAAACACTGTGGTATTAGTCTAACTGCTTTGCTAAGTACTGACAAAATAAGTGTAATGGGTATAATGTATTTTCTGTAGGTGTTCCATACAGTTCTGAAGGAACTGCCACACATACTGAAGGAATTGCCATACTTTTTTTTCTAGCAACCAATGGCTACTTTTGCTGCACCTATATTAATTTGAACCTGTAATGTAGAACCAGTCACCAGAAATATTAGTAAAAATTCCAATTCACTATATAAGTCAACCACTGCTACATTCCTTWATCCTTTGCTCTTTTCTCTAATTTATAACAGATTCTTCATTATTTTTGGGATGGTTTTTCTTTGCCTGACTGACTGGTAGACTATTCACCCATAAACAAGATTATTCATTACTCCCTGGTAGTTCTGCTGCTAAAAAACTTCCAGACAAGAAACAGAGTAATAATAGGACAATCTTCAAACCRCAAATTCCAAATAATAAGAACAAACATTCTGCTAATAGTCCATAGTTGACTATTTCTTTATTTCCACAAACCATGATTCACAAAACATAAAATAGCAGGACTGGTCAGTTTAAAATAATTTCTAGAAATGCAATTTTTCATAGAAGTGACACATTAGATGAAATGACAAGCTATTCAAAAATTATAAGTTACATAGAAATTACAAGTTACAYGAAGTAATTAACAAAAAAGGATAATTAGTCTATCCCCAAAGATAACATGGCTGACATATTAAATTCATATAGATGGAAAGTAATAGAAACYACTTTCCTAATTTAGATTAAAGATTCCAGATAGCCATTTTCACCAAYAAGTAAAAAGTAATAAAGTTCTTTGGAAGTCTTTAGCTAACAGGAGTACCAGGCAGGAATATATAAGCATGACTCCTGTGTAGTGGCTGGGGCTATCATATAGAGGGGTTTCTGCAGAAAACCCCTCTTTTTGCTAAGTAGAATTTTGTCTCAGGGAATTTCAGGATTTTTTTTTTTTTATTTTTACTATATATTTACTATATTTACTATAACTAGTTGGACAAGCATTTAGTAGGCTTGACCATGCTACCACTACCTTAGTCTTAAAATTCTTGATGAGCTTACAATGCCTGTTCAAATAACCTGCTCAATGCCTCTGCAGAAAGCAGCAGATGCTGTTGCCACAGAACACACACATGTAGGAATGCAGCTTAAAATAAACAGCTCCTGAAAAGCCACAGCTCAGGCCCAAATGGTTACAGGTAWCCTTCACAAAGTGTAAAACACAATGAGCAACCCTCACACAGCCAACACTGCCTGCTTAGAAGACCAGGGAGAGAGGTAGGAAGACAACTCACAGTCAGGGAACAGCAGAGCCTGTGGCTTCTCTCTGCCAATTTCCACAAGTTCGGCAGTGCTCACTGTCCCTGCACCCTGACAGCTTTGGTTTCTTTGAAAACTGCTTCTTCTCTAGCATGCTGCTCCCATGTGATTTCTGGGAATGGTTAGCAATAACCAGAAAGAGCACCAGTGCTAAGGGCATGCAGTTTGCCTATTTGTGTGGTCCACAAACTATGGTCTCAGCTTGTAGTTATATGGGGCAAAATTCATATAACCCATATATTGACAGAGCAAGGGTCTCTCATGAGACCYTCCTTACAGTGCATAAAACAGTTTGCCTAAATGATTTTGCCTTCTAGTATAGTTTTCTCAAAAAGGAAAATGCAGATTAGTGATATATAATGTGCTGTTTTTGTATTCTTCCAATTTTGTGCCAAGATCCCAGATAGCAAGGAAACAACAAATAAGAATCATGCAAACAGCTCTGTTCACCAGTTCTTGGAGTTAATTCTTTGTGTGAAACYTGGGCATCAGCTTTGAAAACTCAACTGTGTTTGCCAAGGCAAACTTGACAATACAAGATCCAGACCCAGAAAGAGGGTCCCTTATGCAGATGTTTATGGCCGTGTTGCACTGCTGCCTGAAGGTCGCCTCTTGCAGGCAAGACAGACAATGCCACAAWAAAACCCTGTGAAAAGAAGCCTGTGTTCATCAGGGCAGTCTGCAATGAAAGTAAAATTTTCCACTCTGCAATTTTTGCACTGATAGGGAGCCCACTGCAGGGGATTACTCTTCTCATTAATGACTATAGTGCAAAATTCAACAGCATATGTCCTGGATTGAAAGCAGTTCAGAGTGACATGTGTAACTTTCACTGCCACTGAAAGACTGTACAGCAATAGCCAAAGCAGAAATGCTTAAAAATGCTGGGATTTCTGGAATGGCAAAGGTGAATTCTTCAAATATCTCATCTTAAATATCAGAATTGTGTGAGATGGGAACCTGAGTGTTCCAGTATCTTTCAAGATACCAAACCATTAATCATGTAATTCCATCATAAGTTCCTGTATTTACAGACATAAAGAAGGTGATGCATACAAACAACAATTAGTGGTGTCACATCTCAAGACCCTAAATAACTTGTAACTGCAATATTTRAAACTGTAGAGCCACATTCTGGCCTTTATTAATGTGGTATCACAGAAGTAGACCCATTCACTCAATGAGTTCTCCATATCTATAGTGGTATTGATCAGAACACTTGGTCAAGAGCACTTCATATTAAATACAACTCCAAAGCCATATTTACTCTTCCTTTGCTTTCTCTTTAGCTTCCTTCCATTGGAACTAATTAGGAAACTTACGGGGGAAAAAAAAAAAAGAAAAAAAATTCACTGGAGTTGAGTTGCTGCAAACTGGATGCTAGATCACACTTTTACATTGCCAGGTGAGGAGAGAATATCAAGAGGGAACACACGAGGGAAGCTTCATGTGTTTCCAGCTTACTTGCAGAGGAGGAAAATGCATGTAAAAATTTACTTCCRATTTTGGTTAGCATTTCCAAGCCTAGATTTCCACTACAATGTTACATTTGTTTTAAAGGCTATGACAATGCTTTCTATTTTATGAATTCYTAATCCTATATTGTAAAAATAGAATGCCATTAAAGATTGAAAAAGTCTGTAGAAATCTGGACTACATTATTATCATATTCTCACAGTTGAAAATATCATAGYTTTCATTCATTCCACAGTATCTACATTGAAATTAAATTGTAATATATCATTATTAACAATACTGATACAATACATATGGATCAAATTCTGATTGCTCTATATTGCATTATACCTCACAATTCCTACCATTGTTCAATGTAGTATCTTCTGGAGTAAAGCATAATCTGGTGAACACAGCAGATTCATTTCTGACATGCCATAATGTCACAGATACATATACAACACTAATTTTTCAAGTTCAGGGGACTTCCTTCCTTGACTCAGMCTTCCTGATGTTTGAGCTGGATTCTATTTTACAATATGGCTCTGCCTTTCTCTTGGTGGAAACCATCCATTGAGGAGGTTCACAGGTACCACAATACAATTTATGATATCAGAGAAAGGAGGGACCAAGAAACTGTAAAGGAGAGCAGAAACTGAAGTCCTTTGGGCACACAGTCTGTGCTCATGACTTATTCAGTATGTGACACCTTAAGGATGACCCCAGTTTTCAGTAAAAATGCTTAGCAATTCCCCATCTCCCTATGGGAATGCTTCTTGTAGATGATCACACCACCTRAGGTAAGAGAACAGACATTACAAGAAAGGGACAAGTTGTAACATATGCAAGAAAATTTGCATTGGAATGGTTATGTCTGGTTCATTACATTTGGATTTATTTAAATGTAGATGGCAATTAAATGAATGGTGCTTAATCATATCTTCTTCATTTACAAAATATCTATTCTGTCTGTAACTGCAATCATGGTGAACTTAGTACCTTAACAAAAGGCAATAAAATGCCTTGGTTTTRCTTCAGCAGCCACCATTAATTTTCTGCATTGTGGCAAAGCCCATCTGACCTTGCAAAGGCAAACTGTACCGAACCTAAAAAAGATGGATCGRCATCATGGCAGCAATATCATCTTTGCATTTATACCAGCCACAATCATTTTGATTGTTCAGATGTTATCTTTCTAGCTACAATCACATTTTAAGGTTAATTATCTTTATTTTAATGATTTTGCATTAATGAATCTATTTGATTATTAATGAATATATTTGATTTTGCATTAATGAATCTACAACATGCCTTTTTACCAAGTTTTACTCAAATCAGTTTAGTGACATTACTGTCAGAGTGAGGTCTGTAAATGCTAGGCTATTAACACACACTGAAAATAAAGTAGAATGCATCACCCTAAACAGCTGAAGTGTGTCAATACATTGACACTTCAGTACTAGAAAAACCTGATTTACTGTTTCTTAGCATACATACCAGCTTCCAATCACAGCATCTTACTAGTAATTKAAGCCTGCTGTACTTACAAATAAATTGACAAATTTCGTGTCATATTCTTTTCATTCAAATAAAATGACATGGACACTTTATTACTGGAAATTTTTTTTTCAGAAGACAAAATTTACTACATACTTGTGCTTTTCCAGAAATTCTTTTCGACCCATCTAGGCTAGCTGGCAATTAGCCAAGTTTCTAGCCTAGGTAAAGGTGTATTAAGAAGCAGTTTATTTGCCAATTCCATGAGTGGCTGCAATTCCACACTAGYGTGGATCTCACACGGTATTTCATGTCTTTCTTAGATCTGAAGAGGTCAAACATTTGGAGGATCCTATCCCAGATATATACAGATCRAAAATCTGTTACTCACTGAATTGAGAACTTTTGAGTGATTAATCCCCTCCCTTAAAAGATAACCACAGAAGTCAGAATGGGCTTATCTAAAGGTCCAGCACCTTAAATTTTCTTCTATTTAACATGGAATATGCTGCAAACCACTTAGAAGCTGCAGTGGGAATGGACCCCTGAACCTTYGCAGATAGGGTGTACCAAACTTGCCATCAGTTCCCTTGCTATAAACTGTACAGCAAAGCACTTTTTGACTGCAGATAAAGGTGCTGGTGCCTAAAGACAAAACAGTTCAAGAGACAGACTTGTTATTGAAGATAGGATATACACAGGAAACCATCATCTGCATTTTGAGACGGAAGGACTTTACCATGAGGTCTCAAAGTAGAACTCTCCAGAACTGACAGGAAAGTGAATGYGGTGGCAACTTCTGGCTACAAAATTAATTCCATAAGAAATTGTTCAGGAGATGACTCRTTTAGACTAAAATATGTTTATTTCTATCCAATTACCTAATAAAGCAAAGAAGTTGAAATTGTATTAYATTTAGATTTTTGTCTGGTAATTCCTGGATGTTAGTCTCTTAATTTTATGAGAGAGCACAGGCACAATGATTCTCCACTATTTAAAGGCTGTGTTTACCTACATAATTTACAGGATGCTTCCAGATTGCCTGCTGGGGACACACTTTGAATGCAAACAATAACAAAACTCAAAGGAGAAAAAAAGAGGCAGTATTCTTTGCTTTACAGATACACTTTAGCAAACCAAGAGGCAACTCCATGTTCGCTATATTGTAAATACCTATAGTAACTTTGCTTTTTCCTTCTTTTTTATACAGTAAAGAGTACTTTTAAGCAGTATTATATGTTTTTCTGATATAATAAACTAATAACTTCTTGAATTCTCATAATTCTTCAGCAATGCCCTTTTTTGATTGATGTGAAAATTGRTCAGTGTTCACTCCACAAAGAACTGTTAAGAGCTACAATCAATAAYTCCTAATTAGTGAGATACAATCCTGGAGTAGAAAAGAGCTTGCTTTTCTCCAGTACAACGAATTATATGGGACATTTAGGAAGATTAATGTTTCTAAGTTACTATTATTTTACTTCATATTTTTCCATGGAATAGGCTTCATTCTGGCAGTAATCTGTTCCAATGGAACCACCACAAAAACTAAAACTTTGAAGAGCGTTAAAACATTAATCTTCAGTCTAAATGGAGTGCTTTCTCAAAGTTTAGTCCAGTTTTATGTCACTGTAACAGATCATTTAAAATCTACAAGCTGTGATGGCTTGGTAGGCTAAAATGTGTRTATTTGGTGAGCACTAATGAAGGGAATCCTTATTTTTGTGGACAAGATTTTCGAGACTACTTCTGGTTGCATTTCAAGGTATATATTTAGGGACTGTAGAAGGTACTGACTGCACCACAGGGTTTGAAACCATATTACCTATTAAAGGCATAATAGCCTACAGTTGTTTAGTTTTTTACTTTTCTTGCAATTTTGAATCTTTCTAAGTGCTCATTCTAAGGACATTCCATGTTTTCTATAGGTGGGTAAAGATAAACACTACTGTGGTGAAGGTTTCTAACTTACACTCATTAAATGGTCCAAGRCCTAATGAATGTAAGAGATCTTTACCTTTTTTTTTCCCAGCAGGGTTAGAATCTGGRTTTGATAAACTGATAGTTTGTTGACCTTCAAGATACAAGACAAGACCCATCAATTAGAAAACTGCTATTTCTCATATGGTAACAATATTTCTGTTCTTATTTTTACAGTTACAATGGACATCCTTTAAAAACAGAAATATATACAATATTAGTATCTACACTTATTATTTTACTGTGTTCTTTATTGGTTAAGCATTAATACAGAAGTAAATATCCAGAACAGGAATTCAAAAGCATGTTATGCCCAAGTGCTTCACTGAGCTTTGCAGTTCTTAGAAAGGACTCTTTTACCTTCCCACTGGAGACTCTGGTCTCTGTACCCCCAGCAATGACTCCCTGCAGTTCAGCCATGGGTGTCTAAAGCACAAGAAAAGGATCAGGCACTCTTCTGCCCTCACTGTTTCCTACTGGCCAGCTCTGGGCAGAGCTGCCCTTCCTCAGGCTTTTGGGCTTGGCAGTCTGAGAATCGCCTGCCTCCCAACTCTACTGAGAGCCCAGCCCTGTAACAGAACTGCTCTGGGAACCAGCATCAAAGCACTGGTTCTGCAGTGGCCTTTGGGAAGGTTCCAGTACTTTTCATAGATGGACTTTATAGAGCTGGATAAAATGAACTCTGTTTTATGGGCTGCAAAAATGACTTACAGAGCATCTTCATGGTACAAAAATTAAACCAATTGAGTTGCTCGATCACAAAGCGCTTCTGAAAATTTAGTTTTTTTTGTTCCCAGGAATCTGAATATAAATTTATGAGATTAACTGAACATATGGTGCCCATATATATACTTCTAGAGACATACTTCAAGGTTGTTTTACCTGTTAAGAATTTTCCKACATGAATTTCCTAGATGAAATATGTAATTGGGATCTTGACTGGAGATATTTTTAGAAAGAGGTGTTATTGCAGTACTTTCATATTTAATGCCTACAAGAACTAGAGCTTATCCAGATGCATACAGGAATGCTTTAAATAGCCTAGGATTGACTATTTCACCAAGAGGCTTCTGTGAAACTCTTTAGAACTGGCTACTTTTGTTTTCACACCAGTTATTTGTAATTTTTTCATTGACTTGCTATGCTGCAAGTTCTACTAAATACCTCATAGTATTTCAAAGGCTACACAGACAGTCTAGGCAAGTATGGGATGCAATTTTGATAAAAACTATATCTCACTTTAAAGACCAAACTCTAACACTTGTACAGTAAAAAAAAAAAAAAACAAACAAAAAACCAAAAACAAACCAAACCCCCCAAAATCCCAAAGAGACGCAACCCTCTCCCCCCATCACTTATATCCTATACTGAAACCAGTGGAAAATTCATCTATGTAGAACTACACACTTAGAACTTTAGTAATATTAGCTTGTAGGCTGATTTATATACTGAAAATATTCAGTAAAAAATTATTTTAAGGTTTTGTTACATTGCATAATTCTGAAATGTAGCATAGAGTTTGAGGCTTTTTATCATACTTTACGTATTGCAATACAAAATGTGAAGTTTTGTATTACTCAAAACCTTGGAGACCGGATAGATTTTACTTCAATCACTTGTTTAGCACTGACTGCCATCAAGCACTAAAGACCTGATGGTGAKCCCATAAAAGATYTCCCTTGCTAYCCCCAGAAAATTGGGCTTGTTCATCACCTGCGCTGACCTGTATTGATCCATTAGTTTGCAATACTTGAACATCTGTTTCCATATTTTTATGGACCCATTCTTATTTTTCACCACAGCAAAATCTTTTATGACTGCATTCCAAGTGTCTAACTATATTGAGGCCTCTGCTAAAGACTCAAAAAGTTCTTTTTGTACAGACAGCAGTCACGGTAGCTCCAGCTGTGAAAATCAGCAAAACAAGTATTACATTCTTGAGTATCCTGTTTCTATTACCATATAAAAAAGAGACACAGTCTAAAAATGGTCCGTGCYACAGGAAGAGACAAGGTGTTCCCTCAGCAATTAAACATGAAAGAAACTCTTAAAAGTTTTGTCATCAAGGTATTTATTGAGAAATAATTCAAATTAGAGCTCAAAAATATCTTCTAATAAAWGGGAGTTTTCAAATATGGAACATCTGTACATTTTTTAGCTTCAAGCATAAAATAGAGCCAAGGACAACATTTAGAAATGGTGCCATTTAAAGTAATCCTATTTAATTTGATAGAGAAAACAACTCATACAACTAAAACCTTTCACCATACTTTCACTGATGTCAAAAGTAGTATCTCTCTTGTGGGATCAATGCCAGGAAATGAGATTCAATCCTGTATCCTACCAATATTAGCAGAAATTCCTCTTCATTAGACAGCAAGGTTGTAAAATCTAAAACTATTTATAAGCTGTGAATGTTTGATAACCTATCAGATTACTATCATAATTTGATAGTAGACAAAGACAAGGCACACATCTAAGAGACTAAGTAGGTAAGACTTAGCTTTAACTCAAATCATAGTCACATTTTTAAAGTATTAATGTACACTAAGTTAATTTCTATCATGGACAAAGCTTAGGTGCCAGTGACATTATTTATAGCAGGATCAGGATCTTAGGGGATTTTTATTCATCTTTTATAACACATCTTCCAATTTGGTGTGCAGCACACACTCTGCTTCTATAATGTGAGCTCTGCCAAATACCTTCTATTTCACACACTGTGTACATTAACACTTGGACATGCAGTGAAGTCCCAGACCTGAAATTCACAAAAGTTTTTACAGCCCCTTATGTGTGCTAATGTGCWAAAAAGAATTTAAGTTCTGCCAGATTCTACTACTATTGTAATAACCAGGTCAACAATTAATCCTTACATTTACAGTCTGTAAACTGGTATTTAATACTGAGTACAACAGTTATAAGCCCTTGCAACAGGCACGATGTGTTAACCTAATTCCTTTTAAGCCACTGTTCTCTATTGTGTCCATCCTGAGGGCAAATCTCTATCACTGCATGAGACTTCACATTCTTACAACATTAGAGATTTCTCCCAAGCTCTGCTTAATTTATTCTCCCCATTATCAACAAATACTCAGAACAATGATAAATTAACCAATGCTAGGAGGATTTCTTCTGAAAAGAAGCACAACGCTCCACAGAGAAAAGAAAAGCAACTTCTTAATCTTGCTGGCAGATGGAAACCCTACTGTTCCCCAMTGTACAAAACAAATCCGGGAAAGACATAATTGCTCCAGTGTGTTTTAGGTATAACCTCAGCAGTAGTGTCATGGCTCCTTTAGTGTGCTGCAACTGWGTTAGAATTAAGGGCTCTCTTTAGAGGAGATCAAGAACTTTGGGCATGACAGTTGTAAAAATAAGTATGACAACTTTTTTCTACATCTACTGCAGACACCGGTTTTATAAATAATGGGAGCTTTGGGGTGAGTAATGGGCTTTGAGTTTCGCATGGGGTTTTTTTTTTTTGGTAATCAGAACAAAAGATAAATAAACTGGGAAAGGTTTTATATCRAAGATTTTTTTCCCTATTGTCATTTCAATTATAGGTACTAGGGAGGAGATTATTTAAAGCCAAACCCACTGAGTATTTGTGCACCYGTATACAATTAAATTGTTAAGACATACACAAAACTAAAGTTGAGAAACTTCTTTTCTGCAGAGTTAGGCAAATGATGTAGTTTCCTGCAACCTGAATAGCCCTTTCTTGGATCCTTGTGAAGCCTCCTTTTACATTAAATGCAAAGATACACACTCCAGAAAATYAACAACACATACCAGTCGTTTTTTCTGTGTCTAATGTCTGCTGCYGAAGTTGAAATAATTATTTTACCTTAGAAACAATTAAGAAATCAAAGTTGTATAGCAGAGCAGATGTATTACATGCAGGTCTCTCTTGCACTATTCTGGGAGGATTGGACCATTTCACCTGCTGATCCTTGGGGCTCAGAAAAACTTCAGCTAGCACTACTAGCTGCATCTAGTGAAATCACCCTCTGATTTATTTTTGTTTTCATTTTTGCCAACTTTGTGAAAATTAATCTGAGAAACACACATACATTATCACACAAGACAATTGCACTGAAAAAATAAGGAATTATTAGAATGTTATATTCTTTTTCAATCTTAAAAGTTAATTGATCAAAAAGTGCTTTACATCACAAAGAGTTCCAAGAAAGAATTTATACGTCACAAGTTTAAAGTACTATTTTGTACAGGTTTAGATGAGCTGGATACATTTAATAGCTTTCATTCAACAGGATCCATATCTTTCTTACTAAGCAAATACAAATAAGTAGCAGTGTTAAGTATGTATAGATCAATAAAAATCTCTCCTTTTGCATCACTAATTGGCCCAGTTCTGCACCTAGAACTCCCACTAGCTTCCAAGGCTATGTGAGGGAAGCACAAGGAACCATTATATTTCTTAATATGACAGTAAGAAGTATCTATTCTATATTAGAAACAAATCTGCTTGTCACTTACACAGAAGGTCCAAAGTGTGTTTTCTACATAGAGGTTCATAGCCTCTTTTTCAGTAGTGCTTCTGAAATCTTTTTTTCTCACTCAGATTAAAAGCTAGMTTTCCATTTGCTTGAAAAAGCTTATAAATAATAAAAAGACTGATTTTTCATTTCTTGCCCATGAAATTTAAATCAGCATCACAATAGTGCATTGATGTCAAGACCTTACAAAAAATTTATAGTGTTGAAGCCATGCCATTTTGACTAAATGAGTTTATTCATTCCAAACACATTACCAACAGCTTTAGTATTAAAGGTGAGGAAGGGGAAAGGMAATCAAAGGATGTCTTTTAAAATCCTGGATTTTGTTTACTTTAGCCAAGTCATAAAGCAAAAATATTTTCTAAAAAGAGCTGCTTAAGAGCTGGTGGGTACTGAGCTGACCAAGTATGAGTCACTGCTTTTCCCATTCAGTTGATTCTTACTTCTGTAACTTTTTCTGTCTAAAGAAGAAATAACTCAAGAGCCCAAACACTTGTAAACACACTATTTCTTACAAGTATGAAAGACACCTCATACTTCTCTCTCTTTTTCTTCTTTTGTTAAATAAAGAAACTTGAAAAAAGAAGTCAAGAATTTTAGGAATCTGTTGAGGTTTGTCTACATGGAATGGTTTATGTTGTTTTAGARAAGTCACTACTATATGATTAACCCTTTATATGAATACACCATGTAATTTTCTTTTCATAGAGGTAGTTTATGAAAAGAAAATTGAAGAACAGAGGATTTAAAAAACTTTATACAGGCAATTCATATTTTGTCCAGCATTCATATTTTATCCAGCATTTTCATTTATTCATGTTGTTTACTTGCCATTTATGCTCTTTTATTTTATTCCTTGGTATTTTCCCTATCTCCAAATAGGAATCATTATGTCTTATGTTAACTTTCAACTACCTTAAATAAGAATAGAATGCCCAACAGATGATTCAGAAATAAGTCCCTTGTATGCTGTTAGAGAAATTAGGTCAAATTCTAGTCCCTCTGTAGTCAATGGAAAAACTCTTACTGGCTTCAATAACAGATCAAGCCCTGAACACACAGCTCCCTGTAGTTCCCAAGCAAATAGCATACTGTATCTCAGAAAAGCTCAAGAACTAAGTTCTTTTCAGAATTCTTCTACAAACATAACAAGTCTGTAGTTTTATATTTCTGAGATGTCCTTTATACAGAAGACTAGAAGACCATCAATATAGCCTTTCAGTTTTGAATAAAGTTACCAAAACCAAATTAGTCTGCCTAATGCTGCTGAATACAGTCCAGCAAGTATCAGTTCAGCTGATTTCTGTGTAAGTTCTGTTGATTTTTCCTGTGCTGTTTGGGTTTAGATTTTCTTTAACTTGTCATTTGCATCCAACCCATTATGTAAACATAGTCTACATAAACCCTACTTGACTTAGTCAGTTCTACTGTGAAAAGTGGCCTAAGAAATCGATCACGCCTTTGAGGACGGTATGCTTCTTGAAGAAATTAAGTTTCCACATAGTAACGAGTAGCCGAATCCTTGAAGCTCTGCGAGGTTAATTCACCCTGGGGTAACTGCAGCGAGTGGAATAGCAAGAGGGATGAAATCTGACCCCTCCAGTCCCTGTCAGAAACGGGGCCAGCAGGGGGCAGGAGCCCTGATTGATCTGACACCGTCAAGGTTGCGCCCAGGTATAAAGGCTTGAATGGAAACTGATCACCTTTGCCTGCTCCCTCTAGGACGCCTGTTGATTCAGGCAATTCAGATCGAGAAATTCCTCGTTAAAAAAATACATACATAAAAAATTAAACACTTCATTTCAGATAATTATGCCTCTTCGTTGATGTCAGACCCACAGAAAAATAAAAACCTCAGTCCTAGCCAGGCTGGCCTCCAGATGCGCCTGCGGGCTCCGGTGGGAGGGAGGGAGGGATGGAGGAAGGGAGGCAGAGGCAGCGTTTTCAGCCCCAGTAGGCGAGGAGAACTCTCCCGCCACCGGAGACACCGCACTGCAGCTCGGCGAACTGTGAGCTCAGCTCAGAAAGCCCTACTGGGCGGGCGGCGGTGCGGGGAGCCCAGGGAGAGCGGTGCGGAGGGGAGAAGTGCGGGGAACGCGAGGGGAGGTGCGGGGGAGGGGGCGGCGATTCCTTTCTGCTCAGGCTGCTGCGCTGCTGCCTGGCTCTTGCTCCCCCTCCSWGTMCCCCGCGGGCCGCACCCTGCCCACCAGGTCCACGGACACCTAAGGGACCACTCGACAGCTCGGGGAGGCTGCASAGTGGGGAGGAGGCTGCGGACGGCGCCCCGGCGCTGACAACGCCTGCGGAGAGCCCAGCTCGAGTCGGGCTGAGCCCCCCCGAGTCCCCCGGGCATCTCCGGGCCCGGCACGGCTCACACCACCTGCGGAGCGCCGCTGCCCCGGGAGCTGCCCTCCGCAACGGCTGCCAAAGGGCCCCTGCAAGGATATTTTCTCCTCCGCTTGAGTCCCAGAAAACTTTTTGCCCATTAAAACCCGCTGCAAAAGGCGAGATAAAAGAGAGGAGAGCGGAGAAAATCAGAGCAGACAGCCTCCACCCCCCCAACTTTCCCTTTCCTCGCCCCTCCGAGAAGGCAGATACTTGTCAGTCAATTTCAGTCACAACCTGGTAAACTTCAGCAGCTCAACAAACAAAGTCGGACGCACACTCAACAAAACAGAGTCCGGTGCTGGAAAAGGATAGGTCGCCCTGTTCAACACGTATTTCTTTCGTTTCCCCACCCCCGGTGCATCTCCTTTACCTCACTGAAAACACATTCAAAGTTTAAGGCTGAGGCTGACCGAGAGCCATCCCTCCGCGGCACCTGGAGGGACRTCCCAGCCCGCGCTGCCGGGGGCTCCCTGCGGCTCTCCGCGCCCCGAGCCGGCCCCGGAGCGCTCTCGCTTCCCCAGCACCGGGACTCGCTCTGACAGCTTTCCTCTGAACCGCGGCCTCAGCCGTGCCTGGGTGCTTTATCCGAGGAGGGGAGAGAGGCGACTGGACTCCCCTTGGCTTTCTTACCTCCTCTGACCTCTGCAGTCCGGAGAAGGAAAGCGAAGGTGATGAGCACCGTTACAGCCGAGTCCCAGGGCCACCTTCTCGTTTTCCACCTTGTGGACCATCTCTGCATCTCCATGCTGGGCACCCACAAGTGTGAATTAAACACGGGCGCCTTCAGTTTACACCAGCTCCGTCCTTTCCACTATATTCCCAGAGATGACTTCTCCTATAGAGCCATACGTGATAAACCGAGAGAGGTTTTCTCTCTCSCCCCGCTCCCGCTCTGCCCGGCCTTGCACAGGCCCCTCCGACCCGTCCTCCCCGGTGCCCTGCCTTYAGACTGAGGGGAGATGAGGGGCTTTAATCAAAATGCAAAGAGCTCCGCATCCCCCTAAAGGCTTCATCCCGTCAGAGGGCTGGGCGAGCGGCTCCCAGGGCCACCCCTGGAGCCCGACTGACACGCCAGCCGCCGGGCGGAGGCCAATCGCGGGGCTCCCCCGGCCGCCCACAGCACCGCCCTCCGCCTCGGCGGCGGCACACCGGCCGCTCCGCGGGAACCGCCGGCCCCCGCGGCGGCGGAGAGCGGCCCTCCCGAAGGCGCTCGGGGAGCGGAGGCGGCGGGGCGGGAGCGAGCCGGGGACAAGGCTGGGGTGTCCCKTCACCGGGTCACCGCCGCCCCCCGCCCGCCCCGCGCTGCGCGGGCCCCCTGCCCCGAGCATGCGCAGAGGCGGCCGCGGAGCGAGGGCGGGGGCGCGGAGCGGGGACGCGGGAGGGCCGGGAGGGACGGGCAGGGGGGCGACACTGGCGACAAGCGCCAAGCGGGGGGAGGGGGACCTCGGCAGGGGACGGAGCGAGGCAGGGCGCGTTTGAGGAGAGGAATGTGCGTGAGAGGAGCCGGGGCGCTGGGGTGAAGCGTCTGTGGGGTGGCCCTGCGGGCTCCCCGAAACCGCCCGCTGGCCTTGGGGCGGCGGCAGGTCCGGCCCCGGTGGCCCGTTCCCCTCACAGCCCTTCMAGGCGCAGCTTGTTCTCACACACCYTTRGGGACCTCTGGGGGCTTCACTGTAAGGCCTCTGYGAGAAAGGAGGGAGCGGGCTGGGGAGGGAAAAGCCCGCCACCGAACATCCCTATTCCCCGCTCACCACATGCCAAACGGGGAACCAGGTGTCGGCTCTTCGCCGGGAGCCTCCCGCTCGCACTCCCGTCCCGTCCCACCTGTGCAGCAGAGCTTAGCTGTGCAGCAGGTCCAGCCGAAATCTTCTGCTKGGGCCGGGTTCTGCCCCGGCTCCTCTGGAAAATAAGAAAACCATGGTCACATGTGTATAATTTTTTTAAGAATCTGCATTCACTGAGATCTTTAATGCCCTACAGCAGTTAATAAACATAAGGTTTATCAATAAAATACATATTGCTTTCATATGTCAAATTACACTTCWGAAATGTATCATCCTTTCATAAAATATTTTACGTCTTACTACGTTCCATAAACATACCTAGATCTTTCTGTCCTTGATTTTCTGAAACAATATGCTGTAATTAGATTTGCAGCTGAGGGGAACTGAGGTGCATAGCGCGGTTACTTTGCACTGAGCTCCCTTAAGTGCTGTGCATCAGGTACCATTCACCGAGGAGACACACAAGGTTATGCTGGCACCTCGGRTAGTTACCCACAGTACAGCAGTGGAGCACCAAAACGCGATATCCGACTTTTCTGTGTCAAAAATTACGCATAAAATCATTAAAGTTGGGAAAGATCTCTGAGATCMCCAACTTTTAACCCAACAGCGCTGTGTGCACCACTGAACCATCTCCCCAGTGATCACGGGACTACCCCCAGCTGCTTATAGAATGTTTCATCCAGTCCTACAGTTGTCTGTCTTGCACCCTAACTGCCTGCATACAGGTCCCCAAAAGTCARTGCTGTCATCGGTGCTCTGCCAGTCTGGGTAGTTCTAAGTCATTTACTAGCTGCTTCATAGAACAGATCAAGTTAACTTGCTGTTTCAGCCTCTTTCCTTACAATGTCAGTAGGTAGCTCCAGTGGTAATTTATTATTTTTTTACTCAATACTTTGTAGTGGGAATATCTAATATGCTATAAAGTTTAAAGTTTCATCTTCATGCTTGTGAATTACACATCTTCCTATCACCAGTGTACTTGCTGCTTTCAGTCTCTGCCCAGGAAGAAAAAAAAGGAAGCATTTCAGATAGTGGTGAAAAAGAGCAAGTATTCTCACAGAGTAGAGAATAGTMATTTTACCCAGTGCCTTTACCGTTATTTAAGTTTTAGGGGATGTGGTTCATCTCCCAAACTGTCAGTGGAATACTCGCTGATTTTTGTGGTCCTACATCAATCCACAGCAGAATAAATAAGAAAAAAATGCTAAGTATTAATCCAGGTGAGGTAGCACACATTTATATAAAATTCTGTAAATTATATAAATTAATATAGTTCTATATTAATTCTAGTACCAGGACCATTTTAATTTAGAACTAGCTCACTTATTTTTGCATGCCAGCATGTCAAGCCATACAGACCTGTAATAAATTGCCMTAAGATTCAGCAGTTGCAAGAGAATAGTTACATGCCTTTTAGGTGAAGATCCACATTTTTCAGCCCATCAAATTCATTATTTAGGGACTATTGATTTACATTTAATTGATGTTCATTTAGCTTATTTTCCTAGTTATTGTTCGTAATCTTCTTAATTGCAATGATGGTGTTCTAGAGTGAAGTAATTGCAGCCATTAAAAGATGTTAAAGAAGAGATAACGACTTAGAGCATAGATAAGCTTTATGAATGCCATAAAATTATTCCTTAAAGGTCTTTGTTAGAAATTTTCAGCTCCTAGATGTAATTTCATGAGAAATCTTTTCCTTCTTGAATCTGAAAGAGGGTTGAAATGTGAAAATATTTTCAGAAAGAAACAGAAGAGAAGTGATATAATTTATGAAATCATCTGCAATTCACAGTGGTTTGTTCTTTCTGTCRGCTTTTTTGTTCCTCATTACTCTTCAAGACAGTTTTACTGAAAAGAAAGACTAAGCACTGTGACATTCATTATGTTCTGTCCCTGATACATCAACGTTGGCAGATTAATCCGTGTTTAAATATTAGGAATTGCTCTCTTGTATGTGCACAGATGGGTCATTGTTGTATTTTGGGGCAGAGAGGGGGAGGGGTTAGGAACTATGGAGAAGAGAATATGTTTCCTTGGACCACTGTAGGTTACAAGAAACTCGCAGCAGCAGCTCTTTCACATTCTTCAGGCTGTAGGCACCATAATGAAATGTAACTGTAAATATGGTGTTCTTTGGCTCTCTTGCAATCACACTGTGTTTTTCTAGCATATTCCTTGATGTGTCCAAAAGCAAGAGACTTCTCTCTTTATATAAAGGGGTAATTTCACTGGGAATAACTAATGCACTGTAAGGAAAAGTGTGCTTTTATTGCTGGTTTCCCCATATCTCAAGGACATTGACTTGACTTTTTTTTCTAGGTTCAAACAGATCTTGATTCCCTCTCCAATTCTACTCACAATACATAAGTGAACATTGCAAAATGAACAGCAGCCTTAAAAGTCATCACTCACTGCCTTCTCTGTTACTTTTATTATTTTGGTTTAGGTAGGTGGGTGTTTTATCATTGTCTCATTTCTGGKATGAATCTGTATTTGCTGAGAGTTTTCTGTTATGTGATTAATATTAGGAAGAAAAGTGAATTATACTGCTTCAGAGAAGTGAACTATTGTAAAAAAACTCATCTTACCAATGGAGATCAGTGAAATTATCTCTGCTAGACAAAATCCTAATAAGCTCTTTTTGTAGTTTTAAAGGGAGAAAAATATATAAACCCATGCATATAGACAAAATAATGGCAGTATTACTTAACATGATTCTATCTTCAGGAAGGGTAATATACCTTTTGCTATTATCAATAATAGTTTACAGCCTGAGTGAACTCCCCCAGGTCTATTATCTAAAGTTTTGAAGGTTTAATTTTTACATTTTCTGGTGAAAAAATCCTTACATTTTAAAATTGAATGTGCACTAATGGGAGTTGCTACCAGAAACACCAACAGTTAAAACTTCTAGGCCTGTGTAAGGAATGAAGTCAGTATTAAGGTTATAATTAGGAATTTGAGGGGTTAAATGAYATAACTATTGTTTGAAATAGTCTTCTGATTTGACAGGGGGCTGTAGTTGGTAGGAGCTTATACATCTCTTGCTGCAGGGTTTTATCCCATTTTTTAGTTGTATAGTTAACAATTAGAGTTAAAAATGTCAGCCATCAAACTGATATCCTGTTCCTCATCATCATGAAGATAAGGACAAATTTGCAGAGCCTTATCTGCAATATTCATTGAAGATAAGATCAAACCATGACCCCTGGAAATAGTTATTGTTTTGAAAGAAACCTGTGCCTTGAGCTGTATCAGTCCCATGGGAACTGGAGGACAACTACATAGGCAGTAGGTATGACAGTTAGGTTTAGGCCAAAGGTTTTAGCTAAGAGCTGTAATACCTTTCTACAAGTTCTCCCAAAGTTAAGTGTGTTGGTACAAATGACTAATACTGCCTTTAACTATGGGATTTACCCCCCTATGTGCTTATTAATTCAAGTTCTAGTTATCATTCCAGCCGTAGAGTTGGGGTTTGAGAATCGTAAGAGTCATAAACCCCGAGTAATGCAACTATGTCAGACTGCCAAAGATGAGCAGGKGGGAGGTATTAATAGAATCTGATGTATTGTATTGTGATTTCCTGTAGAAACTGGKGTCCTTCCTAAACTGCTATGAGAAATTATTTCAATGGTGATATTTGCATTCTACATTGTCACAATTTCCACTTGCACTTTGAAATTATGGGAAGCAAATAGATTAAGAAGGAGGCAGACACTCCTATAATGCAGCCAGTGCTTTACACCAACTGGCAGAAACCAATGCCTTAGTCTCCTGTAGGTTGGAAAGAAGTCTGGTATAAAACAGAGGGTTTCGCACTTAGGAAAATAAAGGATCAACAGGTAAAGTCATTTTACATAAATGCAAAGTCTTGTCAGCAATCCTTGTGCTAATGAAGTAGTCAGCCAAAGCTTTAATAAATTTCTTCCTCAAGAGAAATGGTGTTTTACATCAGGTGGAGAAATAAAGGGTCTGTATTTTATTTTACAGTTATAATTCATTCTCTAGATCTGAACAAGACTTTTGCTACACTAGAAGTTAGAGTTTTTTGTTATAATTTGTCTGCACCCTTCAGTAATGTTCTGTTGTACATTAGAAACCTAATGATACTCTCTTACACTCTAACAGTAGGTTGCTGTGTATAAACGACACATTAGCACTGGACTCTGCACATGCTACAGAAGTGAGAACTGCGCAGATACTGCTACAAGCCTCATGTTTGCTTTTCCTCTCTCAGTCTGTGTAGGAACACTTGCCCTAGGAGTGTGTTGTTAGGATTTGAAACAGGTGAAGGGTAGRGCTTTGGAAGAGGATGACTAAGTATAAAGAGCATAGCTTCTGGCAGCATCTACAGCATTCCCAGAAATAAGAATTAATAACTCAACTCACATGAAGAGAAGCCATTGGCTTTTCTTCTGGTAATTGATCCTGTAGTTATTAATAGTGCAAGAATTAGAATTGGGAGRATTAAGAATTTAGGATTAATGTTTGAGAATCTTTAGGTTGAATCTAGTAAATAAAATGGTCCAGGGAATGTTTTGTGACCCTGAGGTGTCTGGTGTTCTGGACAGAGCTGAAATTAGATTTACTTTCTAGAATCCAATTTAGTGCTAGTCTCTGGAATGTATTTAGAGGCAGGAAAAAAAAACAAAAACAAACCCCAGTGATGTAGAAACCGATGCCATTTGTACTCTTTAAGTAATGATTTAGTGGCTTTCAGATTAAGATTAAGAAAGTGTCAAGACTCACATTTACAATCAATTTGTACAGATCTGTAGCATTAGGAAGGCTGCTATCAACAGTAGGAGAGGTTGAGGTGAGGACTGTAATTCACAGACAACCTGGTTTATTTGATCTAGACATATAAAGTGGTCTGGTCATCAAGATCCAGATTCTTATTTTCAGTTTGCTATCTTTTTCACCTGCCAGGTCTATGTACAGTCTTCATTAAGGTAACACTACAAGAGATGACTTCAGCTCTTCCAAAAAGGCATTTGCCACTAATAGCAATAAGCTGCTTCGTATTACCCAGCAATAACCCATAAAATCTTACCACAATTAAGGAGCATCATTTTTTCATTAATTTTGTCCTTTTCATTGATCAATGTAGTCTGACAAATGTTTCATTCTTTGTGAATTGCCTTCTTTCTTGCTTTATATAGTCATAATAAACACAAAACTAAGCACTGTTGTAATGCTGATACAGATGATCTCTTTGAGGAGCTACCCCACATTCACATTTGTGAATGGAAGATATTCTGACTGGATTTTTTTTCTGGGGATATGCTATGTGTTTTTCCTGAGGTTAAAACAAATGCTAAAACTATCTGCCTATGAAATTCTTTGAAGAAGAGCAGCAGTGAATGTATTTCCTGGTGTCATCGACTTAGCTGGATCTTAATCATGACTGTTTAGTAGAATAATCTGGTCTTCCTACACCACCCTCCCCAGAAAAATATTTCTGAAATAGTGTTTTACAGCATATAAACAGCCCATTTCCATCTGGTTCAGCAAGCAGCAGGAAGTATCCAGTATCCTGCAGCATTACCAGCTCAGCTTTGTCATTTGGCTCRAGGTTTTGGAGGCTTATTTCAGCCAAATTCCCTAAGCTTTCAAGGTTCACCTACTGATATTTTATAGGACTGCACCATGTAACTGATACAGCAACCCACCATTCTTTTAATTTGTGTGATTTTCTTTTTGAGATCATAGGCTGTTGTAATCATAATTATACTTCATTCAAGAGAAAAAACCAAAAAGAGCAATTAATGTAATGTGCAATGCATCTTCTAAAATATAATGTGTAAGGGATACCAGAATTTTCCTCATTTAAGACAGCTTAAAATGAGACATATGTATTTGATGCAGTTTCTCAGTTTCTGTTTCATTTTTACATACTGCTATTGCACTCCAGAACTGCCAGAAATCTGCATTTTGATTGTTTCTGTATTTTTCCAATGCTCAAATAAAACTTGAGTCTGTCGTGGTTTTGCAGCATACCACTTTCAAATATTTGTCTTCCCTTGCTGGTATCTGTTTGGTTCCTATGGGTTTTTTGGTTTTGGTCTGKTTTTTTTTTTTTAACATTTTATCTGAAACTTCCTTTTGCTGGAGACCAGTTGAAACAGATATGTGGGCTGGGATAGCTAAAAGGGGACAGTGTAGACAGGCTCAGTTACTCACATTGGCAACTGTTTATCTTATTATCAGAGAGAGTGTCCCTGTTTAGTTCTGCTTTAATCAGTGCTGTTCTTGAAGCAGTGGGACAGTACATACCACAGTGCATTTTTAATTATGACTTGGAACAAATTAAGAAYGCAGATATTTAAGTACAAAAGGCCTCTTAGAGTCCCTCTTCTGCATTGTTTTGTGGCATTGTTTTGTGTTGGGGGAGCACTGGTGCCCTATCTAATACACAAGGAGGCAGTGCAGGCACAGACTAATGGGCTGCATGTGTCACGCATTTGTAGCACGTTTGTTAGTTTTTGGCAACACTGATGTACCACCCTCATAGTTCCTTTTAACTGGAAGAGATTGAGACATGGACAGAGCTAAGAAGGGGAATTTCTAACAGCAAATGARTCTATGGCCAGCTATGATARCCCTGTGCTTCCTCTTCCTAGGCATAGAAACCTCGTAACCATTCACTTGTTAAAGTACATTGACGTTTATCCTGTTCAATAGGAAAGGACACAGAGAAAGCAAAGTTAACATTTCAAGGAGGCCTTGTGCCTCAGGAGGGTCCATCTCATACCTGCCCAGTTTTGAGAGGATGAGGACTAAAATAAAAAGCACATATAATTCATAATAAAAGGAAAAAAATACATTAGTAGTTCATAATTTAATAGATATAAAATTCCCATTTTATTTAACTCCTTCAAAATAACATATACTGTCAAAGAAGTCGCAGAAGATGCCAACTGACWATTGCTTAGGAATATGAGAGTGCAGTCAGACTTCAAATATTTCTCATTAKCCACCTCAGTTCATAAAATAATGGTCATTTTTGTAGTTGTAGCTGATGAAAACTGAATCACAGGCATTATTATGCCTTGTAATATATCTTCTCTAGACCAAATTCTAGTTTCATCCCAGAAAAGAAAGAAACCCCTTTGAGGAAAGTGGTTATGTATTGTAGGTTTAAAATTTAGGCACAGAAAAGCTTTTAATTKGGTGCCTTTTAATTGACTAAGATTTGAAAACTCTGTTTAGGGCTGAGCATTCCCTTTTGAAATGTGAGGCAGTCTTCAGTACACTGGCCCTACAAAGTCTTGGGGACTGGTCCCAGGAGTGCAGCGGGCTGGGTGTAGCTGGGTGCAGCTCCCAGAAGACATTGAGTAGTTCATGTGACAAGAGATAATGAAACAAGGATTGCACTAAAACTGCCAATTTGCCTTAAGCTTCCTGTCCATTGGCATAGATTTCTGCAGAAGACAAAATTCCTTGCTCAAAGGTGGTTACATGTTGTTTGTGAATTTGTATGGATGTTGAAAAGGCAAGTCAAGAAAATACTGTTTTGATCATTGTTCAATRTAAAAAATGTGAATATTTGCATCTGATATCAGGTCAAATAGGCAAACATAGCAGCTCTGTGAGAAGCACAAAAGAATCAGGATAAGCAGAAATCTTTACATCTTTCCTGCCTGATGTTATCTTGAAACTATGATACACCCTTTTTCTCTATAATGTGTGTTAGACTAAAAGATCAACATGTTGATTTCTACTTCAGTCACTCTTAGTAGTATTCATCTCCCCTTAACATGTTAAAAAACATATCTAACAGGTGCTCACAATGCTTCAGTAATTCTATTGCAGTCAGTAATAATCTCAGCTGCCCATATTCTGTTCTTTTTCCAGGAAGTGATTATTTTCTAGTCAATACCATGAAAATTAATAACTTTATCAAAAAAAGTCAGGTTTTGCTTTCAACATGTATCTTCAAAGCAGCAGTGGGTGTCCAAGCCCTGCTGTCTTCCAGGCACATTGCCCAAACTATAAAATAATTAGATTCATTTGTAGCCAGTCTGTACTGAAGCAAAAAGTAACAAGGTCTACTGTAATGATGGTTGAGGAAGACGAAAAAGTAAAAAATGTAAAACTCTGGATTAAAATATATCTTCATTTACTTATAACAATTTAATGAAATTCTCTAAAATAGACAATAAAATGATAGGAATATGGAAGTTCACATTTGGATCCTTAGTTAAAGAAGTCCAAGTTCCATTACATTGCTTCTTCCATCACTCCATWATTTTACAAGGCATGCAAACAGACATTCAAGTTTAAAGGGTATTGATTATCAAACTRTCATAGCAATAGGTAAATGTTCTACTACATAACAATCTTCAGTGATGCTAGTGAGTCCCAAATTCATATATTAAATTCATTCTGGTWATTTTCAAATAGATTATGAGAATGTAAATATTTTGCTTATTTACATAATGAAACTTATAGAAGTATAATGAAATATATTTTGATGAATTTACACATTATGCCTTGAGATTAGATTGCTAAACCAAAAACATTGTTCAGAAAAAAAATCTGAACATTCCAAAAGTTAGTACTGTCAAAAGACTAAAATGGGTTGCAGGATTTATAACTACAGTGGGCAAAATATTGAAGGTTGAAATAGGCCTATTTGTTTGTAGTGCTGTGAGACATTAAAACCAGAGGTTGCCTGTCTGTGACAGGTGCAATTTTGGTGTAGATGCTCAGTGTTTGGAGAAAGCAAGGAYTGGATATATTTATAGCCTCTACAGAGTATATTTTTAGATTCTGATTAGTTGGCTGTACTTATTTTAAACTAAGGATTGAATTATTGTATTCAGTAGAATTCCAGATGATGATTGCAGTAATTTTCCAAAATCTATTGTATGGTTTACTCTTCTAATTCTCTCCCAAATTATAATCAGATATGAGAACAAGACTGAGAAATTGAGAGAAACAAAAATTACTCCAAATATTGGCTATTATATATATTATACCATGCTATCATCTCTAGATTGCTCAGAATACCTTAGTTCCCCTGAAGATAGACCTTCAGGATCATCACATTTGCAGACAATAGCCTTTTCAAAGCTGGGCTTTGTTATGCCAATAGGATTTTATACATCTGTTTTTATTTTTAGGTATGTAAAAGGCTCAAAATTCATTCCAGATGATATACAGCAATCTTGTCTTTTAGTTTCCCCTAGATAAAAACATCCAACCTATCTTAACCATAAATACTGTTTCTGTTCTTTATTTATTCTCACATCTGCAATCCAGCTATGATTATGATCCTTCTAGTTTTTTGGCAAGTACTAAATTTTGTAAGCATGTAAATATATCTGTGTACCTCACTGGGGTTTATATTTATATGTGTCTTTTTCTCCCCAGGACTAGTTCCAACTACTACAAGGTAGCTAGACAWTTCTAAAATCAGTGTATGCAACTGGGGAGTTTATATATGTGTATTTCCTGAGCATTTGTATGGTGCTAAGACAAATATAAACCAGAATGATGCTACCATCATTTTGAGTTGGAGAAGTGTTGAAATGGATGGACAAACCCAAAAGGATGATTACTTCACTGTATACTGTTGGACCCAAACTGATTATGGTGTTGAATAGCCTGGAAAGCCTATAGGAAGCGGTGGATGAGAAAGGCTTATTTGCAGTGCTCTGCTCTTTGWGAAAGGAGAATGAATAAATAAAAATGGGCATTAAATGTCCACCATTCAGTGATGTCTGTGCTGCTAACATCAAGGGGAAGAGATTGATGAAGAGTTGATGCTAAAACTCAGAAGAACAATTCCAGAGAGTKTCTAAGATAAGCTCCAATCTTGTAGTTTTGGTGTTTGAGATAATCCCCTAAATTCCTAAAACCCCTTGCTAAATTGCACCTAATTGCATAGGTCAGAATTTTCCATATTTAAGATATTGAAACAAAATTCTTCATCAATATAGAAGAACAGCTATTGACTTTAGTGGGCTTGTATCAGATTGCTAGAGCTCTTAATTTGGCCTGTTTGCCTTTGGAGCCTAAAGAGAATGTTTTGTGAATGACAGTGTTGCAAGCAAGATGCATTTTGACAGGAGTGAGAATAATAAACAGGCAGGTGGAAATACCTGGGCATGTTATGCTTCGTGGCAAACTTCACAAAAGAGCTGCTGACTTCAGAGTTGCCTGTGGGTCTGTCACTTTGTTCATCTCTGTCAGGATTCATTTATCAGAACTGCTTTGTCTCCAAGGTGTTATATCCCCAATGATTTACCTTAGCCTGTAAGGAATTTATGTGTTATCATCTGCTATGAATATGTCTCAAATTCCCAAGAAAATTCTGGAGCTACTTCTTTATTATAAAAAGGAATGGGAAAGAGATGGTAGCTTGTTGCCCTGTTGTTTGTTTAGAAGTTTAACTTGTCTTACTATAACTTTATGATGTTTCTGAGACTCATGGAGCTTAGCTTTTGAGAAAAAAAAAGATTAGAAGTACCCACTGAATTACCCTACAAAATGACGCTGCTAATTTACTTTATATTACTTATCATTACACTGTTAGTCTTATTGTGAAATTTAATCCCATACTGCATTAAAAAAGAGGAACACAATGTTTTAAGGATGTGGTGGCGGAGAGAGCAATAGCATGCTGTCACAGTGGATATTCATAAAATTCCAAACACCTACATTGATCAAACAATAAAAAATGGAATGAAAGAATGCACAGTTTGATTTCAAACATGTCAAGCTGGTACAATCTACTAACTTTGAAACCTGACCACAAGTTTGCATTACCCACTTTTTCTGTTTAATTTCCAGCTGTGGGAGCCACAGGAATGGGCTGGAGGCATAGGAATGTTGCTGCTGTCCCTTCAACAGGGAGTTTCCCTGTTCCTGACTTCCCCTCCCCAAAGGCAAAATGGTCTGGCTTGAAAAACAGTGGCTTCTTTCTATGCAAAAGACAGCAGCAAGAAATGCAGGRCTTATTTTGTTTTAGTAAAATTTTCCTTAAAAATAGATGTTCAGTGCTTAGCTTCCTCTCACTTTTTAGACCTCTCACTTTAAAAAGTTAATCTTCATTTCTTAAAAAAATGCTACTTTTATTTAATCAATCAGATTAAGAGTGTCTATTCTGATGGTCATGATTTGGTAGATAACTCAGATCCAAGGTTTTTAATAATTTGTTTAAAGAAAAGTAGTTAAACATCAAGAGTTAATTAAAACTGAAGCCCATCCCAGGGCCTTTCATAGATCTATGTTTGCGGAACTTAAAAAAGCACCAAAACAAAACAGCAAACTGACTTAATACCAATAAATGCTATTTCATGGGAAAAGATGACCTGTCTCAGAATATAAACTCTACCCTTCTGTTCCCTCACCAGTAAATTGGCCTGCAACAGGAAAAYGTTCCTTTATCCATGCACCAAATTTGTGAGATAAAATTTAAGTCTCATTTTAAGTAAAAAGAGTAGTGGTACTGCCAGGAAGYACAACCAGGTAGGGCTGAGTGGTACAGAACATCCTGCTGGCTGTAATGTGAGAGTAAACAAGTTAAACTTAGCTGTAAGATATTTTTAAAATTATCAATTGAGCACTTCATTCCATCCATGGTGTGATAAAAGGTGTATTGTGTCACCTGTTTGATCACAGCTTATTATTCACTAGACTTTAGAAAAAGATKAAACTAGGCCTGATGAGGGATTTACTCAGTTCAGGTGAACTTTTTCAAAGGGAAGGGGTGTTGGGGTTTCCCTGGAATTACCTTCTGTGTGTTACTGACCATACTCACCTGGCAATGCTTCTGCAGCTCAGTACAAGCAGCTGGAGTGTTTGCAGAGGASTAGGGAAATTCTTATAGGGCAGGGAGCAGACTTACAGCTACATATAAAGGGATGAAGGAAGCCTCCTTAGGCTTTAAAAGGCATTACTGAATTTGTAGCAAGYCAAAACTTGAAAACTGCTAGACCTGGGTGCAGGATTTGGATACACAGGCACCAAGCATAGGGAAGAGGTTTACAAGTTGTTATCKAAGCCTGCCTTTTTCAACACATTTGCATTATGTCTATTTGAAAACTACCTTGTTCCAGTTATGTTTCTACTAAAACCTAGCTTAGGAATGGAATACCTTTAACCACTTTTGAGCTGTTGATCTTTCTGCCTTATACTCCTGGCTTGGTTACTGCCCCATTGCCAAGGTTATACAACAAGTCTCCTCTAAAGCAGATGCATTGATTCTTGTGAGGMTAAGCTGGATCTGCCTTTTTGCCTACCTTTCAGCATATGGCTGTTGATATTCCTATGATGAGTTTAAGTTATGATAAATTCCACTTATCACCCGTTTTTCATTATTTCTATTGCATTTGCTTTTTYAACCAGCTTCTCACAACATGCCTGTAACACCCCAAACATTTGAGCAGTCTTAGCTGATGTTTTTTTCTTTCTTTAAAAGAGCTGCCATAAAAATGAACTTTGAAYATATTCCATGCCCCAGTTATGGAGCTTCATCTCACAGTTATAGTAACCTGAAAACCAAAAGGACAAGTTTTTACCCACGTTGAGTTGCTTTGAGATAGTCTATTAGACCAACAGAAACAAGGAATGAGACCTAGGACTAGGAGAAGGATATAATTTAAAGGGGGAAATTCTCTGAGTTAGTAAGTCCTGAACAGCCAGAATTTAAAGCCCAAYATTCCTATGTAAAAGAAACCAATCTGGTTAAAAAAACCAGATTGTTTTAAAAACAAACAGTAAAGAGAATTCTTTGTTTTATTATTTCTCCTCTTCCAAGTCTGTAMAATGCGACTCATCAGACTAAGGCTGTCTATATTTCAATCACAAGAATTTTAGAGTATAACCCAATTTAAGTGTGCTGAGGAAAATGCCTAAAAATACTCTATGTTGGCTTTAAAAGAAAATCCAGCTGTATGGTTTATCATGAAGATTTCATCACTCATTATTGTGCCATATGTTTTGTAACTTGATGCTAATTCCTGCTGTGGTAAATCCTTAGACTCCCCTTTGGGTATCTTGGCATCAGCTGTAGAATAAGTATTCAGAAATCAGTAGCAAGGAAGATGGCTAATGACAAGCCTGAGTTCTCAAATACAAATATCTCTGTAACAGAATTTTAATTCAGACTATGGAGAGTTTACTCTCATCCTGATACTAGTTTTATTTACACGGTTATTTAAATAGACTTAGGTCCATGTAAGTTATCAATAAGTGACACATCAGAAGCACATGATTTGGTCTTCATCAGCTGAGATTATGCTGTTCATTTTCTCACTATAAATCTAAGAAATCAATGTATCAGAAGTATTGAGGACTTTTTTTGCTTCTATCCGTAGTAGGATAGATTAGTATAMGCATGTTATGAAATTTTCTGTCCCTTGCCAATCAGTGTGTTACTAGGAGTCCTTTGCCTATTGTTTTTGACAAGTGCAAGAATGGATCCTTATTTACTGTTTCAGTATTGTATTACTCAGCAGCAGCCATAAGAGGTTAATTCTGCATAATTATATTCCATATTTCCTGTTGTGTTTTCTGAAAATTTGCTACATTTTTAATTCCTTTAAATCACTTCTATTTTACATTGGGTGGGGTAGTGGCAAGAGTCGCACAAACTCTTCATAATTTTTAGGCATCTTAAATCTAMTTTTTCACAAGATAAATGTATCAAAGATATCTAAATGTTATCATAACTTTTCAAAACTGTATGARCAAAGAAAAAAATTAATGAGGTAATGAAAGTTGTTCCTTGGGTCTTTTTTTTTTAAATTATTTTTGTTATTTTGCCTTTCCTGTTTCACTTGAGAAATAGTTTTTGACAGAGGAAGGGAAAAACAAAAAAAAGTCTGCCTAAGCA
The DNA here is from genome assembly GCF_030028575.1 of Malurus melanocephalus. Classification (NCBI taxonomy): domain Eukaryota; kingdom Metazoa; phylum Chordata; class Aves; order Passeriformes; family Maluridae; genus Malurus; species Malurus melanocephalus. The sequence goes on along the minus strand of NW_026623269.1, from coordinate 2,729,772 downwards.
GTATTTAGGTAAAGATGCTATTTCTAGTCCAAAGGGGTTTTCAGTGTAGAACACAATACAAATTTCCTAGTATGAGTTTCCCTTTTGTCTGGTGGTCTTCAGTTAGTACTGATGAATTCCACATCAGAATAYACAAAACAATTGATCCAGAGGGCTTTCCCAGAATTTTGGAACTTTGGCCTTTTGCTGCCATCTTTGTAGGAAAGAAAGAGGGGGGGAAAATGAGATTTGAAATATACAGATGARGAAACTGTAACAACTGTATAGCCATAGGCTGACATTGTGGATATTTCCTAAGCTGGGATAGTGGTGTGCATTTATGAGTTTACCCTCCGGGTGTTTGCAATAATGTGATACAAAAATAGTAGATTCTTGCCTTGTTCAGCAGTGGTGAAAGCAAATCAGACTGGGCAGGTTTTCATTCAAAGCAATAGGGAGGGTTCTAAACTTGTATTTCAGTAAAATGCCAAATAATKTATCAATGGATAAAATCAAGATTTTGGATTGTTGGAAAACCTCCCTAGCAAACTGGGCAAATTGCTTACTCCCTTTTCTAAATCTTAACTGGATTTCCCTCTCAGGTGTGAAAAATATTTTWGCCACTTGCATGTAAATTGAGTCARTATCTGCATTCCTTTGACTTCTTGCCTGCTCTTTCTATTCACCTGTGCAAGGTTTGAAGACTGACTCACACTGTGATTCTCTAATCAGCAAAGCACATATCTCCCTTGGGAGTGCATGAAATGCAARTCACAACTGTGTCTGTCAGTACAAGTGAAGTTTCTTTCATCTGCTGCCAGGTAGACATCCATCTAATTCCAGTTGTCAATGTCTCTGGGTAAATCTTCCCAGCCCTTCTTGATGGTGTGAAGAACATGAAGTCAAGGTACTATAAAAGCATCTTAAATAAAATAGATACAACTTTCTACTTTCCATTGCTTTTTGGTTCCTGAGTAATATTCTTAAGTAATTTCAAGCTGTAAGACTGTGTGTTTAGAGCACAGTGCTATTTCATCTCCAAGGTAATGATTTCACAAATGTTATTTTTGTGGAACACACTGGCTGAAATTTGAATGTACAAAAGAGTTCCTATAGTATTTCCTCACACTGACTTGTACTTCCAYGTTCAACTGGTTTTATTTATGCCTGTATAAATAAATGGGATGGGTTTATATTTAAGTTGGAAATTACCTTAAAATAATAGTAATGACCTGAAATGGAAAACTTGGATTGTATAATGTAGTTGAGTCCATGAAAGAAGATTAACATGGCAATGAGAGTAGGAAAATGTTAGTAACTGACAGACTGAATGAAGAGTGGGTCACAGAGAGTATGATCCATTTACCATCCAGAAAAAAGGAAAATGCATGATGAGTTATTTTAGAATAGGGTGACCAGCCTTTTTGTGGGAGCTAGTGGGATAGTATATGTGTCTTCTGGATGACTAGAAATGYATTTTTCTGGTACAGATGCTTTTAAAAATGGAAAGGCTTTGGTTTATTTTTAGATATATTATTTTTTTTTATCTGTAGAATAGTACACAGGCAGCCACACCACACTTTCTAAGGTACAGGGACAAAATAATACACACAGGGAAGCCTTGGTAAACACACTATCAAACCTACACATAGCTGATTCATTTAAGAGTTTGTTGCTGAGCTAAACATAGACTCCAACTTCTGAAACAAAAGCTCTGTTATGAAGTAAAAGAAACAGCTCTCTGAGCTCAAGCCAGCTGAGTTTGTTATATTCAGTCCAGACTGCTTTACAACCAATAATTCTTCTAGTTTATSTACAGTACCCTGCTATTTCCAGAGGGATGGTTTTATTTGACTGTCCGTTCACCTAGGATACAAGTTTAACTTAAACTTGATGGTGCCAAATATGGCAAGTTGATCTTATACCTCTTTGATATCTCATTTTGCAAAGCCAAAGCAAACATTACCAAGCTCTACAATTGTGGCTTACCACATTTATCATTAAATGCAGCATTTTAAAACTTATTGTGGCATATCAAAGGCATGTGATCATTGAGATGCACAAGACCAAAATTACAGTGACAGAATCATATCATTATATACGGTTTCCTGAATTTTTTTACACTGTCATGAAACATAAAATGGATGCAAAAAAACATAGATCAACCAAGAAAAACATTAAAGCATTAGGAAAGCATTCCTACACTTGAGAGGTTAAGAAATGTGTAAAGSAACAAGAAAATTAAGTCTATTGTAAATTTATCAAGCCTCATCTCAGATGAGTTCAGTGGTTTCTGTAAGTGAAAGATTGTTCCAGAAGTCTTTTTGTTATTAAAAAGAGTCTTGTAATTTGTTGTCTACATTTAGCTGTGGTTAGTTTATCATATATTTGCATAAAAAGGCGTTGCTGCTTTTCTTGGTATTTTGATGGTAAAGTATATTCTCCATTAGCATCAGCTTTGGTAGACTGAATCAGGCAGTACTTGAAGTCATTTCTAGAGGATTGATAGAACAAGAAATGGACCATTTTGGACAATAYTTTTTTCCTTAGTGAGATACTACACTTTGCTTTAATGTCTTTTTTGTGTCTGTAGTGTCAGTGTTGATGCAAAATAAATGTCCTGTAGCACCCTTCAATGAGTGAAAGAGATGCCTGCTTTTGTAGGCAACCTTTTCCAATAGAAGATTCCAGTTTCTCACTGTTTCTGAGCCAACTGCTGATTGTGCAAAGGTCATTTGACATAACTACTGTGTGATTCATATTTAAYTTATGCTTCATAATATGCCTGATTWGCTTGCTTCCTTCTTATATGTAGAGAATTTCTTAGAGGTTTTGAAAGTTGATTTAAAAAGTGAAAATACTATTTTCCAATATTTCTTCAGTTTAACTTTTTTCTGTGTGTGAATAAGTACAACTTCTTTAGTGTTTGTGCCAACTCTTCTTGAATTACTGAACTACCTTAATATAAATCAAGGCTTTATCACCTCAACAAGGCAATTTTTCTTGGCTTAAAAAAATCTGAAAACACAGCAAAAGGTGTAGGTTCTACTGGCACTAACCTGTTATGAAAAACTTCCTTTGCCTTTGAACAAGAGGAACAATGTACTATGTCTAGAACCATAGCTGGGTAGAACTGAGCCAGATGAGTGACAAGTCACTTAAAAGACTCCCAATGTTAAAATAAAGTAGTTATTTCATTTAATGATCAGATAATTTCATGTAATTCTCTATTAGAAAGTGACTGAGTTACTTTAATCCACTGATTTACAGGTATGGGTTTAGTCTCATCATGCAAACTTTTTTATTACATTAAATCACATCATCAATTATGATCTTGAAAACTTTAACAATTCTATTTAAAAAATCGTTAGCCATTTTTTCCTGTCTCCACATTAAAGCCAGAACAATTTAAGTTATTATAAAAATGAGATTGATGCAGGCAGTGCATCAATCAAGGCAATGATGATTGATTGATTCATCTTGCTCTCTCAAGGCCCTGCAGTATAAAATGCAATATTATCTAATTTTTTTCCTGCATCAATTTTTTCTCCTGCTTTRTTCTGGAGAGTGATCATGTCTCTTTTGAGTCTAAATGTCTTGCTTTTCAAGGCTTGCCTTTTTTAGCAGTTCATATTGTACTGTCTCTTCCAGCTTACTTTCACAGGGAGATACTCTGGGATTACCTGTTTCTGCTGTTTTCATATTTGTAGAGCTCTAGTAAAAGGGAAATGTAAAACACTACACTGCCTGTTTGTCCAGTTAATATATTGCTTTATTCATTAGTAGCGTTTGCTAAACCTGTGAATTTGGACAGCATTTTAACTGATACCTGCCTTCCATACTTGGTTGCCTTGCCTGTATGTATATTCTGTACATCTGRGTTCTTTCCATGGTTTCTGTTACTACTGTATTTGCGTCACCTAATTTAAAACAGACTTTCTGCTGTTTTCAGCTATAATGGGTTTGTGGCTTAGTATGTGAAATAGAATTGACTGCACAAAATGTGAARTTCTGATACTAGACATTCCGGCTTGGTCTCTACAGACAGGAATGTGCATTTGTCTGGGCAAGCATTATAGTCCTAGGGCTGCTTAGCTATTTTAGTGACAGCCTGAATATGTCGAAGTTGTTTGATTTTTTTTTTAAAAAGGCATTTATTTTAAAGAAGAGACTGCCTTGGCACAGCATCAGCATTTTTGCAGTGTAAATCTCATGTAATACAACTRTGGAAAAATTAGTAAAAGACTGAAAGAAGAATAAAATTTCTTACACATATAAAGTGTGAATAAGTGTGTAAGCTGTAAAAACTAAGAGAAATGTTTGAGAGCGGGGTAGGTCCTACTAAAAGAATCTCATGCATAGATTCCTCTTAATTATCATCTGTTTATGATATTGAACTGTATCTGCAAAGCAATGTGAACTCATTGAGTCTACAAATCCCCTAGAAGTCTTTAAATTTTAAAGCATGARATGCCTTATCCATCTTCAGTCCTCTTTAAGTTTTTTGGAGAAAGCAGATACTTCGCGTTGCTCTGGTAGTGATGAGCACAAGTCACTCCTACAGCCACAAGAGTTTCATCGTCAGAGAGTAAGCTGTTAAACTGAAATTGTCCCTGTGGGGAAGGGATAATCTCTCCAGCAAGGTTAGAAGACAATGAAGAATGAGGGAGGAGAGACTCCTGCTCCTAGGATAGGGCAGAAAGGAGGAATGTTAACGCCTTTATGACAGAAACTTCTGMGGGTGGAGTGATGTGACTACCGAAAGTCCAAGTACATGGTGTTTTTTTTTAATTTCAAGATTTTATTYTCATGTTTCAGAATATAGAAAATATCTTCCCTTCAGCCAGGTTCTAAGAACCACATCTTCTCTCTGCTTGAAGCAATTTCTGTCTGTCCTGTTATACCTTTGCACTCTAGAGCCTCCTATAAAATCTTCAGTCATTGCTCCCAGGGACGTGAGCAATTGAGTAAACCCCTTTGATGGACACACAGAGATGTAGCATGACCACATAGACCTCTTTTAGAAAATCAGCTGAAAAAGACTTCATTCCTGATTCTTGGCCCCAGCAATGTCAGGGATCTTCTATTGCCATCTCTTCTGGGTTTTTTTTCCAGCAGCCTGGCTCTCTGAATTTGTAGGATTCCTCTTAGCAACTCCCAAGTCCCAGATTACTAGCAGGATTTTTTTAAGCCTATCTGCAGCTCTTCTGATGTCTCCAGTTAACTCCTGGARCATCTCAGTGTGGGAGATGAGAGATAACAGGCCATAGACCAACACTGCAGAGATAACTAATTTCTGACAGTTTCTGTAAWGTCAGTTTTAGATGTTGAACTTGTGAAGCATGAATGGTTCAACACTTGTTTTAACCAGTTCTTACAAATAATGGAATGGAATGAAAACAGAATAGTATATGGTTTGGATCTCTTTTTATCATTGACAGAAAACTAATTTCCAAAGTAATGTGTCAACTTCATTTTAATTTGATTTTTTTTTATATGAATAAGGAGATTGGTTTTATTATGAACTGAAATGAAAATGCAAAGAGAAAACAGAGCTCATGTTTATATTGTATTATACAGTAAGGCACGAGGCTTCTGAAAGGCAGGAAATGGATTGTTTGACTTGGTAATTCTCATTTTTTTCCATTTTGATACTCTAGCTGCTCTGAGGATCTTTCTTGCATCTACTCAGGAACTAGAGAAGATTTCTTGTCTATTGAGGAAGTGTACAGTAGCCAGAGGTAGAACAACTTACTGACTTAAAATTTAAATCCTATATGGTCATTGGAACAACTGCATCATGCAAATGCCTTTTCTAGTGTCTTTGGGAAGCAGTTGGATGCTTTTTTTTTTTTCTTTCTTTTTTTTTTTTTTAATGCATATGCTGTTATATAGAATGGAAAACATGGGTACWGTATCAGATCCACATCCATCTAATCCAGTATTCTGTCCCAGAGGGTGGCCGGGAGTGGAAGCCCACAGGTGTGTAAAAACATCTCTAAGAGCACTGTCCCAGCTTAAAGGAATTTGCTATTGAAGATGTTTCCTCTTCAGAACATCTTTACTGTCATGTTTGAAAGCCATTGCCAAACTGATTCTATAGAAATTTGCTTAATTATTTTGGAATCGATACATTTGCATTCAAAATATTGAAGTAATAAGTGCTACCATTTCAAGAATCAGTGCATGAAAAAAGTATTTCCTGTTTTTAACTTTAAATCTACTTACTGGTTATTTCTTTGTGTGACTGCCATTTCCTTTTTTTTTTTTCTTTTTTTTTTTCGCATGATAAGTGACTGTGAGAAATACTTTTTGACCACTTTCTCTATGATAACTTTTAATTTTTATCCCTAGTGCAACTTATATCAAAGCTGAAGTTCCTTGATCTTTTACATTTATCCTTGTCCATAGCTCTGCTTGAACTGATTGAACCTTGTATCTATTTAACGTGATACCAACACATCCTTTTGTGATCACTAGTAGCAATGTTTCAATGCATGTGCTACAGATCAAGTCAGTGTTTAATGATTTTATCTCTTTTCTTTTAATTTTTGTCTATTGTCAACATCTCAGTGTTGRACTATTGTTTTCAGAAAATTACCCAGAGTAATTCTAAGATCCGATATGTTCCATGCATATTTAAAATAGTATGTGCAGTCTGAGAAACACAAGTCTCTTTACCAAGGCTGAAGTGTTCTGTCCCAAAACAGTGAAATCAAACTGCGGGTACCCTGTGTGTGGCAGGGTAGGGTTGGTGTTCAACACAGAGGAGCCCTGATGAGTCACAGGTCTTGTGAGCATTGTAGAATTTGGATGGCAAAGAAAAACTGTGTTATTCTAGATGAACAGTTTGAAACACCTCATACTGACTGCAGATTGACCATGACTGCTTTCTAGTTTTGATTAGCCACAGAAAAGGTGTACTGGTGTAATATGCACCTCAGAAATTTAATACTCCTCCCAGGTTATCTAAAACATTTCAGTGCATATAACCAAATTTTTGTATGCCTTTGTATGATAGCAATCTGTTGAGAAAGCAGTTGGGAAACTTTCTGTCAAAACATTTACAGCGATCTGATACACACTTTAAAAGCCTGTTTCCAAGAGCTTGTTAGGTGTTGCTATCTTAAAATATGATATTTCAGCCTTTTTTCTTTTTTTTGCATATTTATCATGCATTGATGTAAATGAATGTAGACATTTTCAGAAACAATTAAGATGTAAATGAATGTTCATGAACACATGCCTTAAAAACTGCATCCATGTCTAATCATTTTATGCATGAATACCACAGTTAGTGAATTGGTCTCCTGGTGTCAGTAACAAAAAAATATGTATTATTCTAGTCCTTAATACTTAGTGTTTACCAGTAGCCTATTTTATGATCTAACTGCTAATTCCTAAATTACAAACTCCAGAATAATTGTCCTCTTATTCAAGCCAAAGTTACTACACTTAACTAGTAAGCTTCTAACCACATTTTCCTGTGTGCTAGCTGCCTGAAAATAGGGCTTTTTGTAAGGCTACATATTTAGAGAAAATGCTACAAAATTGCCCCTGTATTAATAGAATCCAGAGCATTCCTTGGTGGTGGCTCAGCACATTACCATGTGAGTCGCCTGCCCTTGAAAAGGCATAATTTGATCTTAACAGTTTTCCTGAATTCTCTGGTAGTTACAGAGAACAAGTGACCACAGTTCAGCTCCTCAAGCTGAAAGCTGAGATTAGAACCACAGTGGTGCTGACTTGTATGTTTCTGAATTTCAACAAGAGAAGGAAAATTCTTTCTTGCAACTGAGTCTTTTTGATTCTAGTGAAAAGCTGGAAAACTGAAAACAGAAAAGTGGTCCCGGATGGGTGGAGTTTTTCCTGGTTTTGGTTGGGKTTTTTTTTSAGTAGCTTCTTCAGGCTGTCAGCCTCTATAGGCATCTCTATGTAAGGTAAAAGACTGAATARTGTGCCAGAGCCAACAGTAATGTCTACTGAACACTAGGAAGGGCAACATTAGTACTCTTGAGCCTATAAAAATTATGCTTAAAAAAATCAGTATTGTTCAGATTTATTTTAGCACTCCTTATTTCCTTTGCTAGAGAAAAATCTTAATTACCAAGGAAAGGAGGAATGGTAACGTAAGTGACATCCAAGGAATAAATTTGCCCCAAACCCAGAAGATTTAATGAGGAGTTGGAAAGCTTAAAATTAAAATAACTAAATACTTCATATCAGCTGCTTTTAAGTGAGAGAATGGAGTTCAGAGGCCACATGCTGATTTTGGCTCCAGTAGGGCAAATCCAGAATGGCTATTTGGGAAAACAGTAGGATTGCCGAAGACTTGCATCAGCATGAATAAAACTAAAATTTGGCCCTTAGAAACTTCCTTAGGAGGGAGCATATACTTATCCTGCTAAATTTGTGTTTCTTATATGCAAATATTGGTAAATTCTACTTGTAGTTATTGCTGCAGGTTTTTCCTTAGGTTGATTTTTTTTTTCTTGCCTTGGCTTTGACTTGCCCAGCAGCATAAGGGTGGCCTTCTATTAGGTCTTGATTGTGTTTTATTTAAATAATGATGGCTTTTGGATTAGTGAGATGATGTGAAGTGGTATTATTAATGGACATTGACCAGTAACAAAACAGAGCTGCTTAGGCAGATCTCCAGTTGGCATGGGGAGGCACAAGTTGGAAGGCAGCCTGGAGCCGAGGAGGAGGGAGCCTCAGCAGGGCACAGCACACAAGACGTCCCTGGCAAGCACATACAAGGAGCAGCTGAGAGGATTGGACAGACAAGCAGAGATGGCAGATACCAGATCTCCYACAGGGATAAACAGAATGCCAAAYAGATAAACACAGTWTATGGCTTACCTGTGGTATAGCTAAGAAATGTGCCATAATTGAACTGGGTAGTTATTTGCCTTATAACTTTATATCACAGAAGTTGCTTATCAAGGGGATGTTAGTAATTTATCTCATAAAAAGGATAACATTACATTAAAAAGAAAAAAAATTGTTTATATACAATGAGAAGTTGCATAGAATGCATAATACAGGTTATAGAAATATCATTGGCCAGTCTGCTGTTCAAAAATAAATTATTTGAATTAGAGATTTATTTTTTAACTCAGTAGTTGAATTCAACCCAATTTCTATCTTTGAGATAATTAAGCCTGCTGAGAACAGAATTAATTTTCTATATTTTGTTGGGGTTTTTTTTCTTAAATTTTAAGAATTTAATTAAAGAATTAAAGAATACCGAGAAAATGTTTGTGTGATCCTTTTCTGGAAGGTTGCTCTAGGTTCCTTTTCTTGTGTTTTGCTGCTGACTGGTCCCTCACYCCCAGCTCCACCCCTTGCACTCGTGTGAGCACACACACCGGGCACACAGARGAAGATGTGCAAGGCAAGCAGTCTGTGAAATGGCAGAATTGAACTTGTAATTTATTTCTCTCAGGCATCTCAAAATGCTGCCACCACCACCCACAGAGGAGATGAGTAAGCGGGGATGGTATATGAGAGAGAGTCTGAGGCTCAGGTTATAAGGAATGTGCACAGGGGACAGGCCCTGGTGTGCAGGAATGCTTTGTGCATGGCGAGAGGTGGAGCAGAACTCTAGAGCAGTCTGCCAAAGGGCAGGGCCTTAGTGAGGTGCTTTCTCTGCTATTGACACCGTAGCATTTTGCAGGGATGMTGGCAATGATCCTATTATGACTCCTTCATAATATTGTGGCAAAGCCTCTAGTGGAAGCAGTGCCAAAGATCAATAGCCAGCTGAACTGGTGAGTGTCTAGAGTGGCTCGTCCCCTGCTACTTCTCTGACCTCGGGGGTTGCAGGGCTGTTTAACTCACTTTTTTCTTCACCTTGGTGGCATTTTCCCCTCTCTTAAATACCTTTTCAGAGAGGCAGCAGCAGCTTTCCCCGRGGGCTCAGCGGTGCCYGGCTGAGGGGCGCTGTGGAACCGGCCCGGCCTCCCCACACAGCGGCCACCCCTCAGAAACCTGGAACAAAGGTGAGCTTTTAGCTTTCCTAGGAACATWTTTACTTCCTGCCCATAAAAACCTCCTGAGAACTGTCTAGGGCCTGCAGGTATCAATGGAGAAGGGAATGGATGAGGTGGAAAATGAAAACTCTTTTTTTTGTTGTGTGATTTGGATGAACAGCACCAACTCTGGGAAAATAACCSGTGTGAATAACCTTCAGCAAGATCCCCGCCCCTAACTGGATATAAACCAAAATCAGCAGCCTGGGATTATCCCTGCCTTTTACATCTTTGTGATTTAGTTCCATTAATGAAAGAGGAGACCTACCCCAAGTAGTCTGGCAGAGCTGGGAGGGTGCTGGGGAAGTCGGGGAGGTGGCACTGCCGGCCGTGAGAGGGACAGCGCTGGCAGCCGTGGCTGCCTCTGCCCAGGGCTGGGCTCTGAACCAGTGTCACCTCCCCGCTTGTGCTTTTGGACAGTTCTTAATTGGAACTCATTAACTGATTGAATGTGTGGTGGTATGAATTAACTTCAGGTCTGCATGATAAGTTATTTAGTGGAGCAAACTCTTTTCTTTGGAGTATGCTCCACAGCAAAAGAGATGAAACTTWAAAACATACCCCAAGTTTGTAAATTTCCTCTTGCAGTGCCTACTATAACTAAATTAYTTGTGTCAGATGTGATGGATGCTGGTTTTATGCATTTTCTTTTACTTCTTGTCACTGCTTGCATAAATTAATGTGATAGAAGAAGGAATGAAGCAGAGGAATGTCACTAGCAGGCTGCTCTGTCATCCATCCACTGGTTTTATTACTTGCTGCCTTTGGTTTAATTTCTTTTTTCATAATAATAGAGACAGAGCTCCATGAGGGAATGAAGATGCCTATGCTGTGAAGTAGATTTAGATTTGTTACGGATTCAGGAATTCAGATTTGGCATTTTGCTTGGTCAAGGATTATCTTAGTCTGGTTTTAATTTTGCAAACATATACGATGACATACAGAAGGCAAATACTGGTCAATGCCAGATGATTCAGAATTAACTGGGAAAAGCTGCCTCATGCTTCTAATTACGTCTTAAATAAAGCAGATATATTGGAAAAGGGACTTCTACCTAAGATCTGAACTGAACCATTGTGACACATTAAAATCACCAATACCCTCACCATCTTCTAAATGTTGCTTACACGTGCAATTCTGGAAAGACAAAYGGAGAGCTGACAGGCTTGCTCAAAGGTAGCTAGAAGGGGAAGAAGGGAAATGGGAAAATAAATCAGTAAATTATATCATTGTGTCCACATCTGCTTGACTCATTGTGAGTAACGCAATTCATGAGTATTGAGTGAAGCCAAAATGAGAGCTTTGTAGATAAGTTCCTGGAAATTACGGTATGTGCAGGACTCAAAACCTGACCTGTGAAGTTGGGATAAGGTCATTAAGTAGGAGGTACTATGAAACCAGAGTTTGGAGTACCCATGATAACTTGGTTTTGTATTTTGTAGAATTTGTGTTCTACTGGTGGTACTTTTGATGGAATTTCTTGCACATACTCACATCCAAAAGATGATTTTCACATGAAATCACAGAGYGTTGAGATGTCTTCTGGACACTACAGAATAAAAGGGAATGTCACTACTTGCCCAAAGTGGTTTTACTTGAAGTATAAGATGTTAAAACAGTTACCAATAGGATGTGCCTTAAATATAGAGATCAGAATAAAATTTTCAAAAGTGTACAGCTAACCAACTAAGTCATATTTTCAAACCTGATTAAGGCATCTACATTCCTCAGGCCCTTTGAATTTTTGCCTCTGGGGAATTTTGAGAAATATTTAGTGGAGATCATGATGAATTCAGAGTGCAAAAAGTATTGATTCATAACCATAAAACACCTATTTGAGAATATTACCATATAATTTTCTGTTTCAAATTATAATTCTACTTGTTACGGTCAGCTGAAGGACTCTTTTTCCTCTTACAGCCTCTGGCATACAGTAGGTATTCAGCTAATTATTGACATGTGTTCCTGAAACAGTTCCTCAAAAGATGGCCTGTAGACTAAACAAAATCTGTGGAATCTGTTGCACTACTTAAACAAACCAAACAACCAGTACTTAAAAAAGCAACAGGTAACACTATAGTAGGAAGTTATCTTAGCCATACTTCTTACTTGTCTGAGAGGAAAAATTGTTGAATGGGTTGTATATGGGCCAYATAATTCTTAATCCCTGATTTCGGAGGTAATCCAGAAGAAATCATGCCTATCAAAGGTGAATTACTCCTGAGGTTCAAGACAGGYCATGGAACTTGCTCTGAGGGAAGCTTTGTGTAATTTTGGGGAAAAACTATGGAGTCACATCTGATTGTATTCAGTTACCTGCTCTTGGATGTCCAATCTTACTGTTTCTTAAAACAGGAAAAAAGGAGTTCTTACCGTTTGCCCTGTTTTCAGTGTCTAGGGGATTTCTTTCTCAGCTTTTCCTCAGATTTCTCTCTTTTTTTTCTTGTTCTCCATTTATACATACAGCTTGCTTTTGTGGGTCTCAAAAACTATCACAAGTTTTGATCTAAATCTGTGTTTTGTCAAGGAAGTATTCAGCTGAAAACTTTTGCCGTGTGATAATTTTGTAATATTCTTGAAAACATTCTGAAAGTACTATTCTTTTGCCATGTTCATTTGTTCTTTTTGCCAGGTGACTGGCAACTGACTGTTGACACCGCTTGTAATGTCCAGCTAATTTAAGTGCCAGAGATAACACTGAGGTGAGGACTAACTTYAGGTGAGTAGACACCTTCCTCAAGCCAAATAGCTGATTCCTGAAACATTCCAGATTCCTGAAAAGCCCTGCTCACTGCAGCTGCAGGTAAAGGACATGAAAGTGTGTAATTCAGTAGCTGTTGCACTGAAGTTCTTACAGCTTACTCTACCTCACCCATTGGCAAGGTCACCTGTGCCTCATTCACAAGGAAGTAAAATTTTATTTTTACACTACATATGTGAAATGTCTTTACTCACTTCTAACAAATGAACATTATGCCAGCTGTAGACTGGGGGTCTAAGGACTGAACTCTGGACGATATGGAGGAAGAGGTGGCTCATCTTCCTTCTGGGATGTCTGGAGATTTCACAAAATAAGATGCCACTTCCTCAGTTAAGTTTTTAAGTTAATGACCAAATATTAAGTATGTGCACTTTAATTATCTGTGCACTACTCTTCCAGTGGGGCTTTACAGTGGAAGAAGAGAGGTAATTTGGGAACGTATATGGAAAATCTCTAGGTTTGTGAGGTTTTTTCCCCCCTTTTAATACTGTTTTGAATGAAACATTAGGGTCCCATAAAAATATTTAAAATTCACTTTTTTTTTAGGGAACACCATGTGAACTGTTGGATGTCTTTTTCAGATGTGGGAAGGTATTGGAGTTCGAATAGGTTAAAAATAGTCTTTCCACTTTTGCAGAAAGGRGATGCAGGATTGTGGTTTCTATAAAAGAGAATCTTTCCAAAACCAATCAGAGTACTAATAGACCTGGTAATAATTATTGTTAAAAGCTCCATTTTCACTAATATCAGGCCTTGGTTTCATAAAAAAAAATACCTCAAGGTAGCCTGTATTTATGRAAAATCTTTAAGGATTGCTAAAGTAAACTCTATTTGTGTGGAAAGTGATAGCTAGAAAAATATCCTTCTTATTTATTTCAAAGTCACCATGTATATCCAGCTGTAGCTAGATCTCTGAATTAAATTGTAGGTGTCACTATCTCACTGCAGGATAGGAGAGCTAGAAGTTGATTATGGTGTCTTGAGAGATAACTGAAAGCTGGGTGAGAGTGAAAAGGCTTAAGGATAAAGACAAATTATTTCCTCTGGCATTTGTTTGAGAGATTTGATTTTGGAGTATCAAAGAAACAAAACAGAACAACAAAAATATCACACACCAACCAACATACCAGCAAACAACTCTTCCAAAATATTAAAATTCYTTTTTCAATAAGATTCCCCCTTTCATGGAGAGTGGAAGTTTCCTTGGCAAAGCACACATCCTCTGGGTATTAACTGGTGTTGGAGCTGTGGCTCTGAGCCTGGGCTGGCTGTCCTGGGGCCGTACCAGCTGTGGCAGCAGCTGTGTGACAGGGCTGGGGCTGCACACAGGCTGTGCCTGGGCCACACTGTCCCCACAGCCTGGCCCTGCCCGCTGCTGTGCAAATGTGCCTGGGGTGACACTAACACTGAGGTTCTGCCTTAACACAGGAGAAAACAGCGCACTAAAGAGCTGTATTTTGTATAATTTTGTATAGTTCAAGGTCACTTGAATGATTAATTTTTCCAGATTGACACCTTTCATTTACTCCTTGCATTGCAATACTGGCATTTTATCTCCACAAAAATTACTCCTAAGAGTCTCTCCTAAAAATATGATATATGTATTACTTTAAATGAGTTTCTATTGCATTTTATGCCTAGGATTTGCATGGCTTTCCAAGTGAAGGTATTTTGAGAAACAGGATGGAGTTTCTTTGCTAAATACAAGCAAAAGGAGGGAGATCATTATCACTTGATAAAATACTTTAGTSAAAGCGATAACAATTGATCCACTCTCTCTATGTTTAGAACAGCTGGAGGTTTAAACTAATAAAAACATTGACCAATGAACAGTTTGTCTTCTAAATTAATTTTGGAAGTGTATTTTAACTCAGCTGTTAGACAAGGCCTGAATTAAAATAGTCTGATTTATCTGCTTTTCCTGAAAAAAAAAAGTAAGGGAGTGGTCTGGCTATATGTTCTTTATTCATTGCTCAGCATTCCAAMATCTCGTCCCCTTAATAAAGTGTAGGATGTGGTGCTGAGCTTGTRTCTCACACAGAAAGAATCTGGTTACACAAGTTTATGATTTGATTTTCCTCTTAGGTTGGAACATCTGTGATTTCACTAGATGATGTTCTATAGTGAATATAGGCTACTTCATTTTACCTACGTATTTCATACAGTTGATTAGATCATCACATAACGGTTTATGCTGATGTTATTCTAATTTGTTCAAGCCTTTTCTTGTTACTTATTAGATTATCCACTGGGATCTATTTTAAAAAAATAGAGTGTACTTTCTGTGATCAATATAACTTTTTTTTTTTTTTTAAAAACGTAATGGCTTTTTTCCTGTTAAATAAAATTGGGACTTCCTTCCACTTCCTCTCCTGAATTGTAGATACATTCCGCATACAAAATTTGATTAAGTTATACAAAGAATTAGTAGAGCACTTGTTTATAATATTGAATTTCATATGGTTCCAGTATTTAAGTTTGAATAATACACCACCTTATTTTAGAAATGATAATTCTTCCTTGCTCCACCATCAAATATTAGATTATTCTGGCTGATTGTTCTAGTGCTTCTGAAATTTCTGATGTATGCCTTCCTCAGAAATCACCTTCTAAAGCTCAAATTGTTAACTTTAGAAAAATAAAATTCCTTCTGGAATCTGAATTTACTYTCTTATTATAAAGTCTCTCTTTGTCCCAGCAAAAGATGGATAAGTCTGTGTGGAAAATAAAATGAAGTATACYATAGAGTCGTCTCTAAATATCTTTATGGGAACAAAAAAATAAATGTAATCCAGAAAGTATTTCTGTCAAGAACCAATAGCATATAATTAGCAGCCAACGTGTAGAAGAGGTTTTCCCTGATATATATCTAGCTGCAAAGTACTGACTTCTGTCTGGAAATTCCATTTTATTATGTAATATATTTTGGAGTAAATCAGCAGCTATGGAGCCAAGACACAAGTGCTACAAGAAATGGAATTTTCATTACTGCAAAACCACTGCTGTATCTTTCAACTACTTTAAATAAATCACTGAAAGAAAAATGTATGAACGAAATCTGGTACTTAAAAAGCAATTTCCACAGCTTGCTGCATGTCTGTATCAAGTATTTCTAAGAATGTAGCATACCTTGTTGCAACAACCACTAAGCTAGGCGTTTTAGAAAGATTGAGCATATATTCTTAATTGTTCTTAATTTTTATCTTTAGAACATCATCAAAGACTTAAGAATTTCAGGAAGGAATGGAGATTTAGTTCCTTCACATATGTCCCCATGTTTCCTACCTGTGGGAACCCAGGAGAAATCCCTATTTGCCCTTTAAGAATGGCTTTGCAAAGTGTTTGGTACAAAATAAAGTCAGTGACGCAATCTTATCAGGGCTTAACTCAGTTTGTGGTGTTCTTGCTTGGTTTTTTTTCCATTATTCATGAGTATATTGGTCTTTAAAGATGGCAGACAATGAAGATGGTGTATATTCTATGAAGTGCTTATTATTCCCTTTAAAGGGTTCTACTTTTTGAGGCTATTACAAGATGAGAATTCAGAGACAAAGCAGAAAATATCTTTTTAGTCAGGAGTGTAGGGAAACATTGTTTATAGAATATCCAGGCTGTGCATGTACATGGGCAGCRGGTGTGAAATATGTTAGCCAGGCAAAGAAATTGGGTCAGGCTAACTCAGCCCTGTAACTTGTGGCATACACAGGAAACTTACCATAATCATCTTCAGTAAACAAGCAGAGGTTTCAGATGTGAGATTTGGAAACAAAGCTTGGATTTTGTTTCACAAATTCTCTGGTTGTGCAGTATAAAAACTTACATTTAAAAATTCCTGGAATTTGCCAGTTTCCTGCCAGGATCTGATTGGAAGTTCAAGTGCATCTTTCAGGTAGTGTTTAAAGGTTCCATGATCCAGTGTAGGGGTAGTGGTGTGAAAWAACAATCAGTACCCAGATAAACCTGACAAATACTGAGAAAAAGAAATACATTTAAAGTGTGAGAGAATCTCATTGCTTCTAGATTGCTTTAGTAACAATGACTAAYAAATGTATTTAAAACCATTTCTTTTCGAAAAATTAGACTTGCAAAACTCAGGAAAGCTTAACACGATTCTTACTGCAGAACAAAATTGGTCATAACCCACAGAAACACCCATTTATGAATAATTCAGCAGCCATTTGGAGGGGCTTTTTGTAAAAATGTGATGATAGGCCTGGTAAAACTACTTTATTAGCAGTGTTTTTGCACATCTCTTGATATTCTCCCCTGAAGACAAGTTTAAGAATATAGACATACTCTTTTGTAACATCTCTCAAAATAAGAAAAGCAAATGAAGTTCATTAAAAGCCCCTATAATAGTTAAATACTGGAATAAACTGTCCAGAGTGGTGTTGGGATTTCTCTCTTGGGATGTAGTCAAGGCTCAGCTATACAAGGCCTTGAGCAACCTGATCTGATTAGTCCTCTTTTGAGCACAGGGTTTGAGTCAATGATCTCCAGAGGTCCTTTCCAAACTAAATTATGCTATTATCCTAGACTAAAGAATACAGACTTAAAAGTGGAGTAATTCACTGTTCTAGCTGAGTTATATTTCAAGCAGGGGGTAAATTAGCAATTACTACAATACCATTGTAATGTGCTGAGGCATTGTGAGTTCATTTTATTGTCTTAAACTGATGAAACCCTACTTAGGCATGAGTTGCAGATCACATTTTCTGAAGAAGTATCTATACAGTAGCTTTGTGATTGTTGATTCTTGTCCAGGAGAATACTTTCCATACCAACATATATGTCCGTATTTAATCCAGGATTTCCACGCCATTGCGTATAATCTCATGTTATGAGATTCATGACAAATAAGGCCTGAGGAACCAAGAGCACTGAAGTTTGTCTCAGTCCCAAAGAAGGAAAACTGTGAGTTCTGAACATAGCTCACAATCTTTTTTTTTGTCAATGTCATTGGCTTTACAGCTAGAAAGTTCCTACATTGCAGATTGAAAATGAGCTATCTGGTCTTATTTTTTATATGAAGAGCTACTTGCTGCCTTGTTTCTTCCACATGTTTTACAGTGCCTCAMTGTACTTTTCCTTAGTCTGCTCTTTAGAGAATAAATTGAATTCCTTCAAATGTTCTGCACACCTGAAAAGCTCATACTTTTCCTCCCTTCTGGAATGTCCCCGCAAATTTCACATGAGCTGGGAGGCCCAGAGTGTGATACAACCTTCTGGTGAAGTCTTCACCTGTGCTCTGCAGGATGGGAGAATTTAATTTTGTTATGTTAGGCATCCCTCTCTGTATCCCAAACAGGATATGCTGCCTTCAGATAAAACTGTCTCAGACTGTTTGGTTTAGGTTAAATTCCTGATTTTTAGCATAATTGCTRTTCTGAATGCCTCTCGGCTAAGTTCAAATTGTTGCTTATCTACATGCGGCACTTCAGTCATTTATGTGTAAAGACAATTTGTAGTTGTTTTATAAGATTACTCTGTTAATTTCCGAGGCATAGAAAACTGTTTCTTTCAGCTGTGCAAGATAAAAATTCATTGTATTTGCATTCAGAGCTATAACAATAATGTCAGCTCTAATTCCCAAGGCTGCTCGGGTATTAGAGCTGGTTTTGAATGCCACCAGTGAAGGACTTGCTCTYCTGGCAGCTGATTAAAATTTCAGTCAAATCAGAATGAATTATGTCTGCGACAGAGAATTGGCATAATGCAATGATGTTTGTTACCTTAAAATACCTCTTAATGAGGAAGGATCTATCTACAAATAGATGACCAATTTCACTGAACTTGGGTTAAAAATCATGCTTCTTTAAAAAAATGCAAATACACATAAATCAGCTGTGGGATTTGGGTTTGACTGGTTTTGTTCTGAAATAATAGTATCTGACTTTTATCTGCTAACTTGCACTCATTTAGAGCTGCATTCAGGATATAATGAAACAAATGACGACTTTATCCTTTGCTTTAGGTGACCTGAATGAAGTCATCAGAGTGAAACATTTGTTTTGGTATTCTAGCTAGGTTTTGCCCACTTAAAGCCTGGTCTGGTGGATGGTGTCCTTACCCATGACAGAGGGATTGGAACGAGATGATCTTTAAGATCTCTTCCAATCCAAGCTGTTTTATGATGTTATAACATTACTATAGAGGATTTTCAGCAGTAAAACTCTGCTTTAAAAGTGAGACTTGCTTAGGCCCAAAGAAGCCCAGACATTCAAATGAAAGATTAAAAAGCATATTGGAAGCCTTGAGCATTTCTCCAAAGATTGTCAGTCTAAAAGTTGTCATGTGTCTTCCGATTAGCTTTTGTGCAGAGGATCCGGAGTTTGTTTCTTTTAACGATGCAAGAGAAAAAACTGAAATAGCTCTGCTCACAAAGACTTTACTTTGATGGAATGCCAAGAGTCATTGTAATTCATAGTTTGAATTTAAGATTACTGGTTTCCCAAAACAATGCACTGTGTCCCAGAAGGACATTATTATCAGGTCTTTGTTAGTAAATGGCCTCACAGTATGTAAGTGCTCATATTCTCTTTTTAGGGACATTTGTAAGTAGTTGCATGATGCTGTGAAATAGCATTTCATAACACTAACACGAAAAAAATTGTTACCTCATTATATATTGTAGTAACTTTATGAATTTAAAACAATATTGTGGAAAAGCAGCATATGTGGAATAATCAGACAAATAATTTCCTTTCTGATAGTGACTAATGTCAATAGCTCTGTTTATTTTCCTATTTATAGTACCAAATTGAAAGGAAGTGTTTCAATCTACTGTGTAATTAGTACATATTTTCATTTTTTTTCCCCTGACCTGCTATCCAGTTCTTAGAGGGAGAAAGAAAATGAGAGGAAAGCCTAAGAGTACAAAGTTCCAAATCTGCAACAGGAAAGTAAAATAAATTTGAAAAATTAATCCCTTTGGGCCCTGGGGTCCAATTTTCCAGACACAAGCTCCACTGGAATCCACTGTTACCGCTGCCAAGGAGTTAAGTTCCTTTGATATATTTTGTTTACTTATCCAACTCACTTTGACTTTTTGGTCTAGTGTGTTTGATTCCCCACCTACTGAAAACATATCAGCCTATTTCATTTCTAAAGACAAACCAAAATAAGCACCCCAGCTGCATGGGCAGGAGACTATCAATTTAAAGCACTCACCTYTGCTTCTCTTTTATGCTTTTATTTTCAGCAACAGTGGTTCAGACAGCCAGGTGAAATGCTGTGATTTCTGGCTGGTGTGTGATCTCAGTTGTCACCAGTCTCTGTTGGGTCAGAAATGCAGTGCCATTGCAAATCTTTGGACCCTCTCAAACATTTGMAGAGCTTCTCTTGGGACAGGGATGTGGTAGACATGAAAAGTTGTCTTAGAACATATCAAGAAAAYGAGAGAAATATAGTTCCTACTGTGTACAATTTCATGTGGTGACAAAAACTGTGTATTTGGCTTCTGAAAATATTGYTACCCATCTCAACACCCCTTACCCTACTCCCCCTGCAAAACCAAAACAACCAATCAGCCAAACAGMAAACAAAAAAAGAATGATTAAGGAGCATTTCTGAAAGAGCCATACTTAACTCCACAGCTGTAAACTGCTGACCTCTTGCTTGATAGGACAGAGATTCCCACTGGCAGAGGAACTCATGTTTTTTCAGCTTTACCTTCTCCAGAATTAAAAAAAAAATGGTGCAGAAATCAGATATTAAAAGGGAAAGCTGTTCTCAAATTGTACCTGAGYAATGCAACACTGGCTGTATTTGTAATAGAATGTTGAATAATGATGCTCACTTTCAGCTGCTATATTATCTAAAATGATTCTTTTTCAATTGCTTGAAGAGCAGGTTCTGTGCAATTTCCTAGTGAACTAAATAGTCCTGCTGCTTGGAGACTAGATTTATGGTGTTCAAATGTTAATGTTGCCCTTAAGTAAAAGAAAACATCAATTGTTTAAAGGAGACATGAAATACATTTGAACTCATAGTGGCTTTTCACTGGAAAGAGCAACATTTTTGTTTGAATAAATGAAAATCAGTAGTACACAAGGTAATTGTTTGAATAAGCAAATTTGATCCATTTACAGTAAAAAAAGAGTTCCTTTTCAAGTTGATTTTCAAAAAGCTAGTGTATTGCACCTTAACTTAAAATGTCAAGTGATTTTAATATCCCACTTGTGAATGATGAGGAGGGTTCATTTTAGATGTTTATGTAACACTGAATTCATATTTAATCATATATAAGGGAAGCTGGAAATTGCCGAAAGTGATCTAAAGAGTTACGATTTTCTGTGAGTTGCACATGTATGGTTCTTCCATGAAGAACAGACCTACAGACTCCAGCAACAAAAGTAGGAAGTAATTTTCTTATGAAATGAATTCTTACAGAGAAGAGAGACCAACTGCCTCAGAGCTCACTGCAGAATTGCTGGTTTCAGTGCTGACGGGACTGGTTTCTTCCCAGTGAGCACCCACTCTGAAAACAGCCCAGTGTCYACCAGCACGATGAAGCCTTTTCTCAGTGCTTCATTCTCCTGATGAACCAAGTGCCTCAAATGAAATTCATCCACAGGTGGTGTAGCTTGAATGAGTTTTGTTTGGAATGCATTGGTCAAATAATCAATTCAGTAAAAGACATAAAATATAGGTAGTTGCAAAATGGTAGCTGTAATATGAATGGTATGAATAAACTCAGTGATGAAAATACACTGGGAAGGTTCAGGGTGCTGCTAAATGAGCAGTGTTGTGTTGTCCAGATTTCTTGTCTTTTTTGGGCTGGGCTGACTGACATAAAACTGGTTAGCAGTTGGAAGTGTGCTTTTCTCTTTATTGACATGGTTTCTTGTGTTGTGATGAAATATCCTTTTTATCAGATGGAAGATATGTACTTGTAAAATGATGTGAGGTCACCAGAGAGTTCCTCGTACTACAACTGGCTAGTCATTTGTCCATTTGGTCCAAAAAAAAGGGTTCTCCCACCAAACTAACAGTAGACCTCTCAGCTTTGTGGTTCATTGGATGATGAAATCCAGCTGCTTGAAATCTGAATAGTCAAAAGCAATAYTGCTTAAACTACAGCTGGTGGAGTCTCTGTGGATCAGCGGAATAATTCCTGGGATCTGTGATATACTAAATGATGCTTATTCTTGGGAAGGCAGCACACCCCTCCTGTCAAATCCTGACAGCAGGTCTGGCTTCAGGGAAGGCAGCAGGCTGGCCAGAAGSCAGCCACGGGGCTCTGGGCAATGACAGCTGCTGGGAGCTGGCCACATTTAGTTGTCTCGGCAATTGCAGTCTCTTTCCAGCCTCTGTCACTGTTGAGCCAAAGAGATTTTAGTGTGGGCTGTAAGCAGACTCTGGGCAGGTCTG
>NW_026623269.1:2706645-2706784 GCF_030028575.1 Malurus melanocephalus | reverse complement strand
CCAGCAGTATCACACACATCCCAGCAGTGTCACACACATGCCAGCAGTGTCACACACGGCCCAGCAGTGTCACACACATCCCAGCAGTATCACACACGGCCCAGCAGTGTCACACACATCCCAGCAGTGTCACACACAT
>NW_026623269.1:2703037-2703241 GCF_030028575.1 Malurus melanocephalus | reverse complement strand
TCCCAGCAGTGTCACACACACATCCCAGCAGTATCACACACAGCCCAGCAGTGTCACACACAGCCCAGCAGTGTCACACATATCCCAGCAGTGTCACACACATCCCAGCAGTGTCACACACATCCCAGCAGTGTCACACACACATCCCAGCAGTGTCACACATATCCCAGCAGTGTCACACACATCCCAGCAGTGTCACACACA
>NW_026623269.1:2658310-2702747 GCF_030028575.1 Malurus melanocephalus | reverse complement strand
TCACACACATCCCAGCAGTATCACACACAGCCCAGCAGTGTCACACATGGCCCAGCAGTGTCACACACATCCCAGCAGTGTCACACACATGCCAGCAGTGTCACACACAGCCCATCAGTGTCACACACATGCCAGCAGTGTCACACACATCCCAGCAGTATCACACACATCCCAGCAGTGTCACACACGGCCCATCAGTGTCACACACATGCCAGCAGTGTCACACACGGCCCAGCAGTGTCAAACATGGCCAAGCAGTGGCACACACACTGGCATCTTTCTAGGGTTACACTCCATATACCATTTGAATGTGTCCGGCCTTTCCTTCCTGTTCTGCTGAAATGCATCTTGTGTAGCTTTGACTTAATTATTTACCTCAATTACATTTTTTCAAATGAGTCTATTTTTCTTGAAAAGTATGGTAATAACACAATTCCTAGTTTGAAATTCAATGGACACTGAGTGCTGTAAGACTGAGCAGAAACCTTCTAATTAACTCCTTGAATATGTTGGAGTGTGCTCATGCATAGAAACTCAAGGATGGGTGGAGTAATCAAAACTTCTGTTGCTCTTTCTTCTGGGCTGAAAAGCAACTTAGATGATAAGTCACCACATATCTTTGCCTTACAACGTTTTGTTCTTTATTAGCAGAGAATAACATTTTTGTCCCAGAGTATAATTGTGTTCCTAAGGTTCAAGTCATTCAGATCAGTCCAAATAGAATCGAAAGCTGGCCAAGAATACATCTGGAAACAATGTTAAAAGCAGACAGTTTCTGTAAACTGGGCTATTTGGAAGACTTGAAAGATGAACACAGAGGATTGACACCTCTGATATTCCAGTATAGCAGCAAAATGTTTGAATTATTCTTGTAATAATTTCTACCTTTTGGATGGCCCTCAGTGGCTGACATTTATGGTTTTCATTTGTTTGTTTGTTTTTATACCACAGTTTTAATCATAGGCTACCCTTCTAATTAATCAATCCCTTACACGTGTCTACGACCAAACCCTGCTCATTTTGAGAGATGAATGCAGATGCCAACATATGAAAATAATGCACACTAAAAAAATGATTTCTTGATATGCTTTTACAGCAGCCAATTGAACCAATTCCATCTTTAGCTTTAGTGTAACAAGAGAGTATTTTTCTAGCCCACTACTAGGCTCAAAATCCAAAGTACTTCAATTATATCCTTACAAGAGCCTAGCTTTCAAATTATACTTGGCTTTTTTTGTTGTCTTGTTTATCTTTTCCCCAGTTTTTCTAAAAGTTAGTCTGGCAGGCTGCCTTYTTGTTACTTCTGCAGCAAATGCTGTTTTTTTCTCCTGGAATTCACARCAGAGCATGATGATTTAGGGTAGGTGATCTGTCTAAAGCCTGAGCATTGAAATGTCTTGAAATGTTTAGCAAGTGCAACTCTAGTGCCCAAAACCTGACATTAGTCTCTGACTTTGGGCCATTACACTCATGAAATGAGGCAAGAGATTTTTGCAGTACCACATTTGCTTTATTTTGCAGTCTTGTTCACTTTCATGTGCCATCCTTCTGTTCCTCAACTTTTGCGTGATGTTTTTAGTGCTCTCACCAGCMGTCACTCTTAGGAAAAAGAACCTTTTTAATGCTGAGTTTCAATAACATCAGATTCTTCAAATGGATCAAACCTCTTTGTGCTTATCAGGAGCCCAGTTAAAATCCTAGGGCTCTGGGGAGGGTAAAAGAGGCAGAGAAAAAAGGGCTGCATTTTCTTTGGTTGACTGGACAGTAATACTGTAGATCTAAATCATATCTTTTCCTCTCCATATTACACCCATTTACCTTTGGGATCTTACTTTCCTTCCTGCTTCCTTTGCTTTCAGTTCTTCGTCAGAGCTTCATTCAGTTCAGTATTATATTTCTAACAGGAAGAAAGGAAATAATTCCACAGATTAAATGATCCAAAGAAAAATATTTTCATACCCCTTGTCTTGCTATCTTTAGAGATGTTATTGTAAACAGTTTTTCATTCTTTTAGCTATCTTATACTGGATCTGGATTATTGTTATCTTTAGAGGTGCTTGAATAATTTTAGGTCATTGCTTTTTTTTTAGGAAGTAACTAACTTGTGCAGTTTTATAGAACTTATATATACTCATTTTATGGTTGGTGGGTTTATTTTAATTATTATTTTGCTGCCATCATTGAAAGTTTCCTGTGGGATATCTACAGCCCCACATTGTCCTTTTCTTTTCCAGACATCTTCAATGTTTTTCATACTCAGTGTTCAATCCAGTGAGCAGAATTTGTTAGCTTGGCTTTCCTGAAGTTTAAACTGAAATCAGATTTCAAAATCCTAATAAATTACTGGTCACTGTCCTGACTGTAGGTCTGGGTAGCCTGTTTCTGACATGACTACTGCAAGTACCTTTCCCTCTTCCCTATTCCTTTTTCTGGCAGCTGGACTGCTCTGCATCAGCCCTCCACACTTCTTGCCTGTTTAAGTCCTTAACCTACATTCCCTATTGGGCTGTAACACTTCATTATTTCTGCTTTGTCCCAGCACTGCACACTTGGCAGCGATGCTCTGTCCACATCAGACTGCAGAGAGACGTGCAAAAGTAACAGTTCAACTGTCTATGCTGAAAATTGCACACTTGGCCACTGTGCTTAGTCCTGTTGATTTCCAGCTCTTGTCYTCTGACATAAGGGAAGTGATAGAAGAGTTTGATATTTTTTCTGCAGAAGAGGTTATCTGTTTTCATCTGATGCCTGACTCTGAGCTGGCTGTGTTTTTTTTCTCATGAAAACTTACTCCAGGGAGTCAGATTCTCTCTTGGCAGAAGACATCCAATGCTACTTCCCGGTTTTCTCATTTAGAAAAGGAATTAAATTGATCAACATGAAACATTTTATGTAAATTTTCACACATCAGCAATCACCATATTTGTTGAACTGCACTTTGGCATAATGGTTGAAGGAGGTTTTATAACAAAGAAACCAGTAAAAGTAGATAAGAAGAGACGAAATATGGGGAAACAACCCTGCAGGGATCATTCTGAAGACAAGTGAATTGAATACACTGGCTGACTTAGCAAAACTGACCTGTTTAGAAGTAAAAAGCGCTAGTACAGAGAATGGACTGTGCTACTGATCATGTCCAAAAATTTACTCCACTTTTTACTTCTGTTCATCACAGTCTCTGGTTTTCCTCTCCTGTCCATCATGGTGGTTGATGAGATTGTTTTGCCAGTTTAATGTAAATATTAACACTGGTTGTACTGTCTTTTTACTCCTGGAAGGAGGGAGAGCAATCTGTCAGGTACAGGCGTGTTAAGAGAACCATTTGACAAGTGATGACAAGATGTTTGATTCCTTTTTAAGTTTTTCTTGTGTTCTGAAATCCATCTCAGTTGAGATTTCCCCCCTAAAAGTCTGTGGTGTCTTTTAAGTGCCTTTGTTGGCTACTTTCTGAAGTTTGTTTACTTTATTTTTTTTTTAGCAAACTCCCTGCTTGGATATCCTAGCCTTTTCCATTCCAACTACAGTGTAGATGAAGCCCTAACAAGCTGAGTTTGGCAGATGGCAAGTATTTGTTCTAAAGTCAGGAGAGCGTGCATMCAGAGTCTGGACTAGTCATGCTGGAGACATCATCCAGTGTATGCCAATAAAATGATTGTAGACAGTCCAAGAAACATTTTAGAATGTAACCAAATAACAGCACTGAACTTGGTTCCTTTTGTAATTAAGAAGGACTCCAGTAGAAAGAATCATTAAATGCTTTTCCAGTGTTTGATGTCAGTCATTAAGTAGTGAAAGTAGTTGGATTTCAGTTTGAGTAATCTAAAAATTAAATGAGTAGAACAAGTATAAATAGATAATACTGTTTTTTCCCCTACTTAGAAAGGGAAAATCATGATAAATTATTACACAGTTTGGTTAGCTAATGTGAAAAGTTCAGATAAGAGTGTAAAAGCCCATGAGAACTGAACAGTGCAGCATTAGAAAACTTTACTTTTTAACCATCCCACTTAAACTTCCTTGATTCTGGTAAATTCATTGTTGTAATTAAATGTGCTTTCTTGTATCTGGTACAAAATGGTTTTCCATGTTTAAGCGGCAAAACACAGCTCTTAAATTTCTCTCTACTTCTAATTGAACCCCCTGAGGTTTGCAAAACTAAGGACTGTGACTGAACAGATCTCACTTCCTTTKTAAAATGTATCAGCCAACAGAATTCAGAATTAAAGGATCTCAATAAAGAAGTCTTCTTTTATTTACAAATTAAATCATTCCTACTAAAGTCAAGTTTCTCCTTTAGCTGCAAATACATGGTGGCAGGATTTCTAATACTCCCATGATTTAAACCCTTTCACTACTCATGAAGGACAGGACATGGTCATTGCCATCAGTCTACATGCTTGATAATAATCTTATATAGAGTGACTGAACAAGAAGCAGCTTTTTAAAGCGAGGAAAAAATATTCATAGGCAGAGAAATATAGTCATCTTTTCCACTCTTTTTTTTTTTTTTTTAGAAAAGGATAGTAGGAGACCTAAGGGACAAAAATTCATAATTCAGTTTTGAGGACAAGTACATGATGTTGATGGATGAGTCTACTGAGCATATTGCCAGCACTACTATTTCCTACAAATTTCAAGTTTAATTTACTTGTCACCTTAGACATTAAGGCAAAGATGTGCGAGCCAAAATCTGAAGATATTTACTACTGGCAATATCAAAAAAGATTATTCAATCATTATTCAATTCTGTAGCTGGAAACCACTTGGTCCTTGACTTTCAAAATAATTAATTGCGTCAAGTTAGCTGAATCTAGCAGGAGTGTGAATGCAAACACAGATCTGTAGTAATAACAGGGTACCATCAGTATACCCATATCATCTCCAATTTACTTTTTTTCTGAAATAATTTATTACTAATAAAGATAATTTTATCTTCTTGAATTGTAAAGTAGAGACTTTCAGGTGGTGGAAAGGCAGCTGTCAGTGAATTTCTAATAATGAAGATACCACTTTTTGTACCCAATAATCAATTGAAAACAGCAGCGCTATAGACACTGAAGGCTTTTTTGGTGAGTGGAAAAGGAAGACTGGAACTGAAAATTACACAGCTTATTGTGACTACCTGGACCAGAATACCAATTACAACTAGAGTATTTTTCTATTTTTCCTCCCTTAAAGCTGTTTAATTTGATTATATTAAAAGGACAATTAAAAGACAAGAACTCTTTTCTTCTTCAAGTAAATGTTGAATTTTCATGTCTGAGAATCTCTTATTTTGTTTATAGTGGCAAGKGCCATGTTAGGTTTTTTTAAATTTTTTTTACATCTTCATATATACATACATATATATAATGGATAGTACATGAACTGAGTCCAATCCATTTCTAAAGTTATTTATTTCTTCTCTTAGGGGAAAATGAGTAAAAGAATGCAGACATGGGAAAAATTTGTGGTAATGCAATCCTCATGAATGCACACTGGCTTTAAAATAGTGATATAAAGCTATCAAGGCAAACAAGAAAAGTAGAAAAGAACAAAAATTCTTGTTCTTGTATTCCTATATAGACACAATTGTCTGAGAAGCTGAGGCCTTACAAACGCTCTTGGAAGCGGGAATGCAACTGCAGTAGTTGGAAGGTGGCAGGAGTGCCATCACCCTTTATTTTTACCCCCCATGAATCCCTAAAACCATTAAATTAATCACATTTTAACAGAAATATATTTTAATAGCTTTTGGAAGAGAAAGTTTTGTCTGTGCAAAGTTGAGGTGGATTGTTAAGTGATGGGAGTGGCTGTTTTGTCCTCTCTATAACCAGTCTTTGGTATGAACATGTGAGCCCTTGGCATCMGAAAGACCTTCTCCTGCACACCTGAGCACTCAGGAAACATTGGCAAGGACAGGGAGGGCTGGACTTTCCCTCAGTTTCTAGAAATTGCTGGCATGTCTTGGGAAACTTTGCTGAGTTACTGAGTCAGGACTAAGGAGCAAGGCTGGTGTGTGCATTGGAGTGTGCCTAYGGGGAGAGCGAGCACAAATTCTTCTGGTTCACAGTCATGATAAAACYAGAATTGGTCCATTTCCTGTTCTGTGCTGGTGCAGTCCTTTATCTGCTTTCCCCTCTCCACATGGTTTACTGAATTTTAGCCTCTSTCTGTTTAATGGGAATTGCATACCTGGTGCTGGCAGTGGGCTCCAACATCCACGTCTCTCACTTGGCAATGTATATTTGRATCCTGCCAGGCTGAGAGGAATCTGGTTGGAATTTCATGGACAAATAACCTAATCATTCGATGATAAAAGGAAGGAACAATTTTTCTTACTTTTTTTGTTTTGCATGTGACATTTAAAAGGAATGTATGTTGGGAGTGGCTGAGTGGCTTTTATTTGCACCGTGGAAATTTTCAGAACCCTTGTAATGCATTGGTTGAAATAAGTTACAGAGCAGATTCCTGCATATTCTGAATATTTTCAGCTCTTTTAGGTCACCTTGTAACCCAAAAGCCTCAAGTTGAGCAGCTAGGGAACTGAGATCCATAGATAGGATAAGTCATGGATGTGTTTTCATTTTGTTGTTCAGTTTTGTTTGGTTTGTTGTTGATGTTTTCTCCCCTTAAAAAGTGCTTTATGGGGGTGGGGAGAGCTGTTGGCCTTCAYTTCAAATAGGTGAACATCTGCTGTAACTCTCAAAGTGAATGTATATATTTCTGTGGTTGGTTGTGTGCAGTAAATATATGATTATGTTTTAYGTTGTGTTGTAATCTTCTGTATCCCTCTCTACTTGCAAGAGAACGCCTTTCTCCCTTTTTTTTAAACATTTGTTCTTTCATAAAGCCACAAATGACAACCTAAAGAATAACTAAATATTCACTCTGAAAAGCTGATGCTTTTTTCAAGTGTCGTGCCTTTTGCATTAGAACACTACATGGTGAAATGGCTTTGTGCTGAGAGACTGATGCATGTCTAATTGGCAGAGGGAGAATTTTATACACTGTTTAAACTAGAAATGGTTGGAAATTTCGTGTAACAACATATTCTCAGTAGGTAACGCAAATTTTACAAACTAAACTTTTTAATGGCTCTTAATTCTTTTTAAGTTGTTTGTTCATATGGGGAAAGCCAAAATGAATTTAAGTCTTTGAGATACGCTTGACCTAAATCTGAATTTATTATTTCTTATCTGAATTAAATTTTTATTTTAAAACATTCCAATAAACTACATAACTGTACTCTAAGGATTGCTCTCTAAGGATATTGCTTTGAATCTTTAACATCCTAAGTAGGACTCCCAGCTGGCCTATAATTCCCATAACTTATCTGCAAGATCTGGAGCTGCAGTACTGCAGATGTAATGGTGTAGTATTAATTTATTAATTTAAAAATTAGTTTAATAAAACCAAATTATTTCAGGCTACTTTTGCCAGCTGAAAAAAACCCTCATTCAGTTCTAAAAATATCACAAAAACAACATGAGAAAAGTAATATTTTGAAGTTCTCTTGTTCAGAATTGCTATTTTTTAACTGTTTTCTTTTATCAATTCTAGAAAAATGGAGTAATTTAGGCATTCAAAAGCTGGAATTTCTCAGGTGATCAAGATTCTTTGTCTTGCATTTTTGAACATTGYTGCTAATATGCAAGATCTCAAAAATTCCATTAAAATGAAGATACAAATTGCATCAACACTTATGATGGATATACTCAAAATAATTGACAACAAAGAAGTTTATTAGAATAAAAGAAATATATATTGACTATGTTACCAAAGTATGGTGCACTTTGAGTGTAAGCCTTTCTCATGTGTTTAACCACTTTGACAATGACAGAATTTTATATTTATTTAGAAAAATACGTTAGCCGACAGTTTTTTCTAGCAATGTAACCAAACTCATACTTTATGTCAAGAATCTCCAAAAAGATACTGAAACGTTTTACTTTTGGGTAAAAATATTTTTGTGATAAAAAATAGTCCTTATAGAGAGAAGAGTGGCTCTTTCCACTTTTCATACTGCAAGGTGAGTATACAGTAGATACAACAAAAGCTTTTATGCAGAATCCAACAGAAAACAAGTACACGCCTGCATTTCGGGGCTGATGGGRTATTTCACTGCCTTTTTGTGCCACTGGCAGTGCTTACCTTGAGATGAGCTCAGTTGGAGCACAGCACTRATAATGCCAAGGGGGTGATTTGATCCCACATGGGCCATTCATTTAAGAGCTGGAGTTGATCCTTGTGGTTCCCTTTCAACTCCGAGTATTCTGTGATTCCTCTGACTTGCTCAGGTTGGTGTTCAATACTCTCTCACAGACCTGGTTTCTCTGCTACTCTTCTGAACTTTCCAAGCTAGGAAAGGAGCTGCTAACAGATATAGGTGCTTGGTCGAAATTTTGTGAGGTTTGTCATATTTTACTGATGAACCTGTTCGAACAGATTTCCATAGACATTCAATCAGACGAAGAAAAATGAACTGTTGCAACCACATAAAAATTCAAAATCTGTGGAGAAGTAGGATTTTTTTTTCCAAAAACCTGCTCCAAATCAGACAAATTAATTAAAATATTTCTTGTGGTTGTTTTACACTGAAGTTTTGACAGGAGGAACTCAAGTGGGAGCACATCATGAATGCTTCTCAATTCCTTATTGTACCACTGAACAATATTTTTAACTAAGAGAGTTATTCTGAAGTATTTTAAGCCCCAAGAATGCTGATCTACTTCCCAGAAATACCTACTCCTGCAGCCCCTGACTCTGCTGAAGATGGTGTGCAGATATGGGTAGCWGCAGATGGTGTGCAGCTCAAGTAATTGCAACCTTCTATTTGATTTTCTAGAAGGAAGAGACTAGAAAACCATTTGTTTGTGGTTTAGTGGATTCAACTTCAAATAAATATAGAACTACACCTTTCAAATGTACAATTTTCACTGACTAACCATAGCTAAATGTAAAGGACATCTTCTTTTTTCAAGTTTAATGTTTAGCAACCAATAATTAAATGCTTAAAATATTTTACTGACTAGGCATAAAACTCTATGCTTGAAAACTTAAAACTCTAATCTTGAAGAAATTCAAGGTCCTTTGGGGCTGTCAAATGAGCTTTCCAAATAACAAAAGTAGATATAAAGGTTTGTTGGGGAAAAAAATCGCCCACCAAATAAAATCATACAAAGCTCACAATTCTTCAAACAAAAAAATAAAACCTTACTTATGAAAGTGGAATTTGTGATAGTTATGACTAAATCTTGGCTRTAGTTGCCATTAAGACCAAGACATGAGGCCTTTATCTAGGGTGGAATTATAACTTTGTATAGCATTGGCACATTATGTGAAATAAAGTTAGCTGAAAATTTATCTCATATCAGTCTTCCACAAAGGCAWATCTTTACAATAATAATCTTTGGAAAATGAAAAATGTAGTGTTTTGAAAGTATGGAGTAATCAAAGTGTTCTAAGTAGAAACCTGGCAAAGAATGAGAATGGGTGGTTGATCTTTGTCGATCACTTGGGAAAGCCATAAAAAATTATGATGTGAGAAAGTTATAATAATCTTCTAAAAATGGTCCACAGTGGAAGTATTAATCATGATGGTGTAGAACTGGAGAGTATTACAAATATTTGAATTTGAAGACTTAGGGAATGCTCTAATAAGGGAATTAAAGTGGAGTTCAATACTGACAGGCCTACTGACATGTTTTCCTTTGTACTTGTCCTTCTGAAAGGGAATTCCAATTCTATTTGTGTTTTGGCGTTGTTACTGCAACACAGGAATGTGAATTTTAGATTGTATCTTAAAGCAGTGTTTTGCAATGAAGACTTAAAGAACATCTATTTAAGATACATGAATTTATCAGAAAAACAAGATAAAAGCCCAGAARAGGACAGATTTGTTTGTAATAAAAATAACACATTAAAGTGGATGTATGAAGCACAGCATGCATATGGCAAGGCAGACATCTATTAAAAAATGTTGTAAGCATGATGAACTGTGACACAGAACTACACTGGAAAACATATTTGGCAGCACGAATCCATGCTGCTGCTCATACAATGACACAGCACTGGTCTCTACAAACTCAAATAATATTCAAATGAGTAAGAATGAACGATAGAAAATGCTTGCTATGGTTAAAGTACATTGCAATTATAGTGTTTGAAGAATTATATAGCAGGAGGAAACAGACACAATCGATTTGAACAGGATGGGTTCATTGCACAGAGCAGGAAGTTGTGCTTAGGCTGCAGTGTAACAGATGGATGTGGGYGTGATGTCACAGGTGTGCAATGCAGGTTGTCAAACACTTTGCTAATTGCTGGCAGAATTGAAAATTTGATCATGTTTTGACAAGGTCAAAATTATTAAAGGTTTGTGGAAAAGGTCATCAAATGTCAGGTGACAGTGTGAGACTCTCCAATGTTCATGAACTGGTTAGAGAGTGGATTTTCTGTCCTCTGACTACAAAACCCTAAGAGCACCACTCTAACTTGCAACAGGAATATTGAGCTTAGGTGTGATTAAAAAATGAGTAGAAAACCCAATTAGGGTACTTTAATGGGAAAAAAACATTATACCAGACTACCCTTTAAGGCTTTGCAATCCTTCACAACTGGAGATAAGGTCAGACCAAACCTCGTTCTGTGTTTAGCTGATAATGCCTCATTTCATGCACTAAGGGGTGAGTTCTGCAAGGAGGATCTCTTGCAATTGTACATTTCTGTGATGGGAAAATGCTGAGCAGAGCATGTCCTCAATACTGCAAGCCTCGACTGTCTTTATGGTAGATTTATGTTCCAGTGGTTTCTGTGCAATATTACTTCAGCAGTTAAGGATGCTATACCTAATATTTTAGAGGTGCTAGATTGATTGGAAGCAGAATGATCTCCAGCTTGCTGGAATTATCAGGAAGAAAAAAAACCAGTCTTCTGTAYGACAATAAAAATAACCCAAAGGTACCCCATGTTTCACCTTGCTGTATTTTGAATGATACTTGAGCAGTTTTCTTATAAAATCAAGAGCAGACAAGAGTATCCAATTYGATATCGATTTCAGGATATGTCATCTTTCTTCTGGGTTTAGGATATAATTTTGTTGCAGTGCTTTTAAATATTTCTTACTAGATTGTGGCAAAATATTGTCTTTGTATAAATGTACTCAGCCAGATCCAAACAGGATGAAAATTTAATATACAAGTGAGTATCCTGGAACATGGAGATCTTTCTAGCCTGTCAAGATCACTAAACAAACTCATTCACACTTTGTCTGAAATAAGTCTCCTTCAATGAGCTCTCAGGGGGCATTGAGCAGTGAGTCTGGAGTACTGATGAGGGCAGAAAGATCATCTGAGATGCAAGTTTGGACACAATTGAATCAAATTTAAGAGTAATAATTATGTTTAGAGTGTGGAAAGTCATGGAAGTGTGATTGAGGGAGATGTCATGAGGGAGAAAAGACATATTGGTTTCATCTGTGACTTTCAGATAATATTTTCAATGAAAAGCTGTGGTGGTAGAGTTGAACTCTGTGCCCTCCTTGGATTGTGAAATTTCTTTTTCTCAAGCCAGAGAGCACCCTGAAGAAAGAGATGTGGTAATATTTTTAGCTATGGGTGTAAACCCATAGGACCATGCAAAGGAGAGAAGGAATAGAGTTCACTGAGGAGCAGGACACAGGGAAAAATAACTCAGGAAATGCTTGATTAATCTCTCAACCCACATGCTGCTCTCTCTTGGGTCATGTTTCTCTTTTTCCTTTGTGTCTTCTCTATATGTAACTAATCTGCAGTCAGCTCCTCTGCTTGGACCATTTATCCTGGTCAGCAGCCAAAGGGGCTCTGAGCTCCTGCTCTCCAATATCCAACGAATGTTTTCACAGTTGGATAAACTGTGCCGCATGAAAACCTTCCTCGTACCTTTCACAAACACTTGCTATTTTATGCCTCCATCAGGTACTGCTTGTTCCTTCGCTCTGTCCTGGATGCCTGTGGCTTATAAGCTATGCAGACATTTACCAGCACATAGTAAAGAGCACTATTGATAAAAACTGTCTTGGAAAATGAGGGGAATGTAGACCAAGTGTCAAAAGCTAAGAGGAATAAATCTAAAAGTTTCTATTCTGCAACTTAGATTTTTTTTTTTTTTACGGCCGAAATACAAGTCTCATTTTTTCCATAAGGATCTTGTTCTGCGTCCATAAAAACTGAAAATTTTCAGTTGAAAAAGAAAAATCCTGAGTAGAGTGAAAAATTGCAATCCATATATCCTCATGAMAGGAAAGACAGAACAGCTACTGTGTTAAAAAAAGCACATATTAACCATGTTACCATCTGAATTTTTTCCCCTTGGCCTTGCTTGGGGACGGAGATGGAAGCACTTCTTAAAAAACAAAATGCATTTGAGCATCTCCTGTGCTTTACTTTATCATCCAGCAACCTCGCACCACTCTTGACTTTTCAAATGATTCTAAATGGGAAATTGTTGGTTATAGAACACAGTCAAAACCAGCCTTGAGACTGCCCAGAAAAAATTCTATGGTCTGAACAATTTCACTGGTAATCAGGAAAACAGTTTCCAGTAGCCAGTCTTCAATGGGATGGCAGTTGCAGGTATAGGTAGATTCCTACCACACTAATCTAGAGTTGGAATGATACTAATTTAAATTTCTATTCTGGTTTTACCTGGAATCTTTTAGCAAAGCATCGTTGCATGAATGAAAGAAGAGTTTCTGCTTTTCCTAAATTCTTACTTGAAGAATAYAATTTTTTCCCCCCTCAAACCATTAATGTAGAATGTTAGCAAGGTACCCAAGCATCCTGTTAAACTACTTTCCTGAGGCTTACTTCCAGTTTTCCTATACCCTGTCATGATTTGAAGTACATGTAATTTTAAATGAAGATTTTTGCAAAAAAAATTTCCACTAAAAAATATAGCTGGCACAAGCACATGGATTYCAGTGCATCCCAGCTGAATCCAGAGACAGTGGAGCTTGATCTTGTCCATAGCACTGAGGAGTCACCTCCAGAGCAACTTAGGGAAAAATTGTCAATATGGGAAGGACATAGATGGCTTTGACCAAAGCCAAAGCCTTGTTCATATATTTGCATTAATTTAGGATTGTTTCCTGCTCAAAYATTCTTCAAAACAAAGTCAATCAGGTACTATCAAGTTGTTTTTTTTTCAGTTATGTACTTTTTAATACCCTCTGAAATACTAACCTGTTTATTTGAAATAATAAAATTCATAGAAAGTGATCTTAAAAGGTTTAATAACAACATAGGAATGTTTTGTCCAAAATAACTGTTTGGAGACTTTATACAGTTGAGATTACAGAAACAAACTGTAATTGCTGGGATCCACATGATAGCATAGGCATGTTTTTGTGGTTGGGGCATAACTGCAGATTTCAATTTTAAAAAGCTATGCATGGTGTTTTGGGGTTTTAAAAAAGACAAATTACAAAACTGCMGGTATTATATTTCCATCCAAATCTTTTTATATATTTGTAAGCTCTTTCATTCAGGATTGGCAATACCATGACAAAAAGGAAAAAATACAACAGAATTTGTACATGCTGCATAAAAGAAGGGAGTTTTGTGCCAATGCTTTTTGTTGTTTCTCTGTCTTATGGATGACATTCAGTGGTGATTTCTGATTACATTCATCACAGGATGAATGAGGTGTGATTCTTTTCATGTTCATGGAAGGAGAATCCTTTTCTTCACAAGCTGTTTTATGTTAAATTTTCTAGTGCAATTTGTGTCACCCCTATACTATCTCTGTTCTGTTCCCTGAATATTTTAGCTGGTTTTAGGGATTCAAAGAGGTTTTGAGACTCAGAGGCTGGGGCATCCTTATAAATCTAGTCCTGAACTGGGGTCTGGAATCAGATATGTCAATGCAGAGAGGCACTGGGGATATTGAGTGTAGCTGCTGTAACCCCTGTGTCCCTTTCTGCTTCTCACCTTCTCCTGGAAAATCTATTCCAGCTGCAGATAAGGCAAAACACATGCTTCTGCAAACTGCCTTCCTCYTAGCACACAGGACAGAAAGAGTAGGGCAAATACTCTACAGGATCCAAATRAGGAAAGTTTTCTCTAGTTTGAGACACTTCATCATCAACAGGGAGCAGATGTTATTCCGCTGGCATAAGAGCTTGATACRTAAGGGCCACTTAAAACAATTAGCACTAATGGAAGAAATGGCAATTACGTCGTGTTTGAAAGATAAATGCCCCTGTCTTGAGCTGCCTGTGCTGTCACCACAGCACAGATACTACCTCAGGCTGACATYCAATTATCTGACTCGCTACTTATGTAGGTTCTTGAGTTTTGCCATKGCTGCAGGGCCCAGATCACTGTGGCTGTCCTTGTGCCTACATCTCATCTTCTGTGAAACAGTTTTCTTCTTGGATGACTTCCAGCAACAGAAAAATGACAGCATGGATGTAAGTGGGAGTACACCATACTGAAAAATTATATTTTTTAGTAATTGCAATAATTGGAGCCCTGTACTCAGTAGACTTCATTCTGACTCTGCTCCTGTGGGCAATAGCTGGAATAAAAATACTAATTTTTGCACAAGTGAAATTACGTTGACACATAAAAATAGAGCATTCTGGAGAAAAGTGTGAGGTTTTGGAAATGGTTATCCTTCYGAATGACCTGGACAAGGAATGAAGGAAATACAAATTGAATTAATGCATCTTTCCCTAATTTCCTGGATATTGTGGCTGGACAGAGGCTGATGTGGTAGCRGTGAGACAGACCTGCAGGATAAACCTGTTGCAGTTCCTCTGCCTCATGCAAGGAAGCAAATGTGCTACAAAATTGATATTGCTCAGACAATCAACCTCCCCAAGCAAATCAATGCCTGTCTGCATTTGAAGTGTCTGGTTCTTTCTGGCTAAAGGAATAGAAGTCAAGGAGTTACACTTGGCATTCTCTAGAATCTTCCTCATTTGTCCATAAAACAGAGAGTTTGTTTTTTACTGAMGTTTCATGTCAGGATAACATTTCTTTCAGTTTCCTGACATTCTCATAGCMGTAGCAGTAGATGAATAAACAGGGTTCCTATTTAATAATGTAGGATTAATGGCCAGCAGTTTCTCAGCTTGAAATATCGTGTTGGTAGAATATCTGTGCTGAGTACAACATCTCTAACATGTACATTACCAGTGTGCAGGAGTACAGTACAGGCTCATGAAGAATTATTTGGGAAGCCTGTTCACCAAATGTATCACCCTGAGTGAGGTCCTTTGTTGAAAAATGCTTCCAGCTACTGTAAGAGTATTCAAATAACATAAAATTCTTTTAAGTGTCAGGGACATATCTGGAACACATCCATGAATGGCTAGAAACAGTGAACAGTCTATTACCAGTTCAAATATCAAGGATCCAACTTAATGGTCTTTCTGTACAGAGGAGAGTCCAAGTATTATATTAGAGTTAAATATTAAAAAAGTTGATCGCAAGACCTCTGTTGGGGTGTTAAATATACTTGATAGCATCAGAAAAAAWTGTGTATCACATACTGTGAAATAAAGAGAAGAATGAGCTAGTATTTTTCTGACTCAAAATACGAAACCAGATTCCAGGGCAGATTATGASTTCTAAAAGAAGGTTCACTGTGAATGGAAGAAAGGGAGCCATGCCAGAGCAGGGTTCCCAGGAGAGCTGCAGTTGAGTCAAGTTTCTTTTTTCTGGAGACGGTAGAGTAAAGAGGGTGAACAGAGTAGCACAAGATCTGATCACCCTTCCACATTAACACATTACATTATGCACGAATTTCCCTCTGACCCTGGGTTTAGTTTGAGCTAATTACCCAAATTATCCTTCCTTCATGCTCCACTTTAGTGGAGAACAGAAGGAATTTATAAATGCTAGATGTGATATTMATTGTTTTAATAAAAGTTTCAAGTAGAGATAAAAGTTCTGTTTGCTTTGGAAAGCAGCCATAGGCAAAGTTTATTTGCTACTTCAGTGCCAAGTTGAACTGCAAATAAAGACAGCAATTCTCCTTCCCCTGACCACAAAATACATGAACCTTTGAGCCAGATAAGGGAAGTCCCTATTTGTGACAATTAATGTGAACATTTCAATTTATGCAGTCTATACACACATTCTTGTGTTTARTATAGAATTCTCCTCCAGGATTTCAGAAATTTTTTATTATCATGAAGCTGCAGCTCTGACTATCTGTGTGTAARGGCTRGAACATGGCTGACAACAGCTGATGACGAAGGTGTCACCAGCAGCTCTGACATATGGCTCTTTAGAGTCTGGAATATAATTGTCATTGCCAGCATTGCCATTCCCCTGTGGACTTCTGGCACAGGTACTGTGCTCCTGTACCTCAGGGAGTGTGGGTTTGAAGAGTGAGTAAAGCACAGGTGGGAAACAGGGGTGGTTTTTTWATGTGTTGGTAACAACTCATGAACATTCTGYYCCTTCTCYGTGATGCAAAGGACAGTGATACAGYCCAGCTTGTGTCCTCTCAGGCAGCTTTATTCTCTGCATGATTTTAATTTCTGTGTAAAACACTTGGTGCACCTTTTCTCTAGTTATTTTGATCCTGGAAATCTTTTATTTCCCTTAATGAATGAATTTCCTTTCCTAAATATTAAGACAAGCTTTAACTTTAGAAAGGATCAATAAAGCAACAGACTGAAAGAGTTTACAGATGAATGACTGGCTATTATTTCAACCYATTATTTCCTTTGTTATCCTCTCAAATAATGACTTGGTTTGTCAAGAAAATTGTTTGAAAAGGCACATTATTTTGGATAACACTGAACTCTTCAACAAAATGAAAACTAAAAGAAACATCCCTGGTCTTAGAAGCGCTTTCTCTTTCCAAAAGTTAGTGTTTCCCAGTWAAAAAATGCTTTTTTGCAAAAATTTCTGCATGCCCTCCAGGTGTGCAATACAGCATCTTCTCCACTGGACCTTATCACTTGTTAATAAAGTCAACTGTAGCCACTGTGTTAAAGACTAAAGTTGAAATTACTTGTACTTTATATTGCATTTTAGGATCCACATTTTCATTCTTTATCAGCTGTCAGATTTTTTGGATTAAGCTAGCAGACTTTAATGTTTTTAAAAATGGTATGGGCTTCTGTTTCTTCATATTGAATAGGAAATATTTCAGTAGTGCTTCCTGTCTTGCTGAGGGTGAGGTTGTGCAGCTGTAAGAAAAGTCAGAAAAGGTTTAATTCATAACATTTGCGTATTTTTTTTCATAGAATTTTGCAGATGTTCCTTTCTGGTGTGGCTTTTTTATTTGGCTTTGCCTCTGCTTTGTCCTCATGTTTCAGATTTCAGTATGAAGTAATAAATGACTGTGGTACACAGAGAATTTACAGCTGGATCACGATTTCCATACCATTTTGGAAAAGTCATACTGCATTTTGCTTTTGACAAAATGCTTTAAAAATACGGTGATTAAGACTTCACTGGTACACATTCCACAAAAATCTGAAGTGAAAAATATAAACCGCTGAGAACAAGAAAACTTAGAGTTATTTTCATCTGTCTCTGCGAGGGGGCAAAATATTGAACACAAAAGGGTACCACCCACTCCTGCTGTTGTGTCAGACCTACAGACACCTACAGATACAAGGTCACTTCAATATTCTTTAAATAAATTTGGCTTACTCTCAAAGCCATGCAAAATATCTCATTTTCTCTCTTCCTCACACACACAAAGCAYGCTGCTTCTTTGTTTCCTTCTCTTCCAGGAAACAGTTTGAAGCAATTTCTAGGTTTTYGAATAAACTGGACTCACACAGATAATGAGATAATACTAGCAGAATATTAAGTTTTGTAAAAAGGAAAACCCTGCATTTTGATTTCTGAAACCAATATTTTTTTATGTCAAAGATCAAAAATCTGTTAAAAATTTAAAAGCACTACACGATAGTGTCAGTTATTGAGCTGTTGAATTTTTCCAGCAGAAAGTCAATCCCATAGGAATGTGTCATACAATTACAAAGATGTACAGAGTAGGTAGTGTTTTTTTAAAAAATTCTAGTTCACATGTTTCCTCTCGGAGAAATCTTGCCTTGCCACAGGTTCTTACCAAAATCCCTGCTCTTTTTCCAGAAAAYGGACTGTGTTGACTAATATTAACAAGCACCCCTTTATACCTTTCCTTCAGAGAGCACAAGGATTCTTTTGAGCTCTGCAGTGAAGGTTTCTTCTTCCCGAAATGTACACACTGAGCTAAGCCCTGCCCTGGCTTGCAGCACTRCATCCCCATTGAGCGAGTTCAGAGGGGTTACGTGGGGATAACTGGAGCTGACCTCCTGACTGCCATTATAATAAACAAAGAACAATTTTCTTACTTCCTTTATAAAGGTCCATTTTTATCGAATCTTTCTAAAGCWACGTCTTGGGAACTCAATTCATATTCTGAGAATCCAGGCAGAGAATCTGAAAAGCAATTTGTTGGTCTAAAGCAATGATTTATCAGACATTCTAGAGTACCCCAGCAACAAATCACTTTT
Source organism: Malurus melanocephalus (assembly GCF_030028575.1). Taxonomy (NCBI): domain Eukaryota; kingdom Metazoa; phylum Chordata; class Aves; order Passeriformes; family Maluridae; genus Malurus; species Malurus melanocephalus. The sequence continues at coordinate 2,684,257 of NW_026623269.1, read as the reverse complement.
CCCTCAGTAAAGTGGAAGTGGGACTGGAGAAGAGTCCAGGAAAGTTGATAGCACTCACACAACTTCATGTGTACCCTGTTAGCTGGCTCTGGGCTCTCACTAGGAMCTGTAATATTTCCTGTTTTGTCAAATGTTTTTGAGCCAGCAAGTGAGGAATTTTGAAAGAACTTCAGGCAAAATGCATCCCTAAAAGCTAGAAGTTAATTGTTTTTTTTTCATAAAAAGACAGTTCTGACTGATATTTTCTGTACATTTTATGTAAATACTGGTATCTTCTCCAATACCTACAGTTGTGTATGAAAGTATGTGTACTCATTCATTGGGGGATGTGTCAGGTGAGACATTACCTGCTCACCTGCAGCAAGGATGGGTATTTTGTCATTGGCTTTGTGCCCCAGCACAATTCTTGAAATAATTGTTGCCTTTCTGAGTCATCTTGCACAACACGAGGTGTTATATTTCAAAATGCTTTTTTAAACCCAAATCATACTTTGTGCTTGCTTCTCTCTCTCTCTTTTCCTCCTTCTTCAGTCTGTGCTACTGGACTGTTCCAGCTTTTGGTGGTTTCAGTTCATGATTTATTAAAGTTATTTCCTGAATATCTCTAGATTCCTTTCAAAGGAAAATTCTGACAARTCCTTCTAAAGACAGCTGGCAGCTACTTAAACCTGCTCCATTAAAATGCAGCTGCAAAAAAAAATCCACCATTTCTCGATGCAGACAGGTACCTTTCTGGACTGGAAAGAGATGGTCGCATACTGTAGCCACGTAATCAAGAGCTAGTAAGAAAACATATATTTTATTTAGTTGTGGTTTTTCCATGCACAGATAGAACTGTTTGCCCTTTGGGTCTTAAATGCCCTCCTGGGAGGGTAAGCAAGTATCAAGGGAATTACTCCTACCCAAAAGAATAACTCAAAAACTGTAGCAATTCCAAAATGTGCAATGCTTTTCACTGGTAAGGTCAGTGATGTATTARAAACTACACAGGCAGAACGGAAACCCTGTGGTAACAGAAAGCAAAAAGGGTTAATTCAACATGTATTGATTAAGCAGGTATTGGCCTTGCTATGATTTTTTATTGACCTTCTTTCAATTTAAGAAAATATTTCTTAGTTGTCTACTGCTTCACTGTTTATCAGCTTAGCTAAAGGGTGTGTGAGGGAGGACCTGTCTTCAGATAACCCCTAAGAACTGGGAGCCTCATAGAAAAGAAACACAAAGCCCCCTGACTAGCCTGTGTTCAAGAGGCAAACATTGTGTGAAAGCTGCCAAAAGAGATGGGACCAGAAAGGAASAAAAGGAGTAGAGGCAATGATAGGCAGAAAAGAGGGAATTTTCCATGGCTCTGAAAGTAGGATGAAATCTCAACAAGATGGAAGACAGGCAGAGCTTGTGAGGAAGAAGCCATTACAGAAATAAACTTCATTTGCAGTTGTCCTGTGTTCCATGGCTTGGTTAGTCAGTGTCTTAGTCCTTGGCACATCTTTTCAGATATTGAAGAGAATTTCTTTAAATTCTGCTTATAACTGATAGTCAGGCTGTGAAAATAAAGTGTATACAGTGGGAAAAGAGTTAGATCTTTCAATATGAGTATGGACCTGACAGTGCCAAAGGCCTTGGGTTTGTTGTTTTAGTGAAGACTGCATTGAATTTTTAATGATGCACTTCCTTACATTCATTTTCTTTTTTGATATGAACACTTTGAACTCACATTCATTTTTTCTGTCTCTCTCAATACTGCTGTAGATTAGCCTAGGCAAAGGGAGGTCAATTATTTGATTCCTTTTGCTAATATTTAGAAGTGTCCAATTATTTGGTATGGCTAAACAYTTAGTTTAGTTTAGTCTTGATAGTGGGTGATCTCTACTGAGCCACTTTATTTTGTGCTGAGACCATCCAGATTACTATTACAGACTGTCTAACATTTGGGATACTACAAACATTTGCTACCTGGAGCTGTGCAAGTTCCTCAGACAGCTTTCCAGACCCACACAGACAAAAGTTCCATTGAAATGAATGGCTCTATTCATCTGCGAAAAGGAGGGAAAGGGGCAAGCAAAGTTTTAAAGGGCTCTCAGTGCATTTATTTAGCTTCTACAGAAGTCACCAGCTTTAGTTAGAGAACAAGTCTTGCTATCCTCATTGTTAGAGTGCTTTGACCATTTCTTAATTGTTCCCTTTGGACTTCTTCACRCTCCTGTCTGAAATCTTTTTTAAGTGTCTCCTTACTGAAACACTGCCAGCACATGGCAGAAACGKTGAAGAACAGGTCCAGGTTTCTAAACTCCTACATACATGAGGAATTTTAGTAACAGGAATAATTCCAGAGAAGTAAATGGGATTTACTATGGAAGTCAAATTACCTACATGTATGTTTGTAGGATTGAACCCAAGACATTCATTATAAACTGTAAGGTTTTATAGTTTTTGCTTCTTGCAGGCTTTGAATTTTTAGCCAGAAAGGCTGATTTGGCACCTCTGGAACCACAGCAACTAAACTGAGGGAAGAAATATGGGAAATAGCAACAGTTGTTCTAACCTACTAATTTTGGGTAGTGGTAAAAAATKGTAGCATTTTTGCAAGCATTCCTCAATTTCAACCAAGTGAAACTMCACTATCTTATTTGCAAACTGAGGTTTTGTTGTAAATATAGTGACACTTCATACCTTTGAATAAATAGGAACCCATATGCATCTTATTGGAAGGTTATCCACAAACTGAAAGAGGATACACTTTTCCAGTTTCTTGTTGCCATTTTCACAAAGTATTGATGGATAACCAGCAGGGGATATTTTTTTCTTTTATAAAGGCATAAATCTGAGTATTACTAAAGAATGATGTCTTTTGCCTTGACATAGATCCACATCTGTCACAGAAGCCAAAGGATACATCCCAGTTAGATCTKTCAAATCTGGAGACTTAAGTCTTATTACTCTTTAGTTTTCCTGTGCTGTTTCTTCATCCTCATYATCTCCTTGACAACTCTTGCCTTCTCCTGGCTAGACTTTTCCAGTCTAAGGTGTTGCTGCCGAAATCGTCATCATAATCTATTCTAAATGCTTTTCCTTTCAGCATCTTGAACCCATTTATTGACTTCTCACCTACTCACCACATTATTCTCCTTGTTTTTACCTTAAAGATGCTGCATAAAATAGAAATTGCTTTGGCCTATACCCTCCTTTTCTTCCATTTGCTTTTCTGCTCCTTAATGTCTCTCACTACAGCTCCTTCTGCCTACCCATACCTATCTTTGCTTTGTTGCTTACCAGTCCTATCTCTTGGAAACAACGAAATACAGAGGGAAGAAAACATAATTTCTTTGCTGGCAGTTGCCTCTGTAATTTATAGATTCAATTCTTTTTTTTTCACCTTCTTAAGGAAAGCTAATGTTGTCACTCTTCACTCTCCAGCAGCTGAACTTCCCATTTTTTGTCTGGCCAGCATGAAGTCAGCCATAGGATATTTGGGGCCTTTGCTTTAATGTTCTGAGTAGCTCTGTGTATTTATGACACCACAGAGATGCCGCAGAAGCACAGGCAGTGAATTRTGAGCTGACAGACTAAAGAGAAACATTAAAATGCAGCAGGTGATCATCTTGATCTCATTTCCAAGAGTCTGACCTGCCTTCCTCACCAATCAGCATGGACCAAGCAGATGTCCACTTAGATGGATAAAGAGATGCTGGGGTTGCTGGCTGGGGGACAGACAGTCTGGGCTTGTAGCCTTGGTTCCAGGCTCAGATGATTTTGGGGATTATTTGCACCCTGTCACTGCTCATTCCCCCTCTTGCCAGGTCCACCCTTCCAGCTGAAGGGAAACGTGGGTTTAATCAGTTGGGTTTGGGCACAGGGGGCAATGCCTTTTTTTGGTTTTCTGTGTCAGCAGGACCTGATGTCATCACATYGTTGATACAATGCCTGTTGCTTTTGTCAGCATTTCACTGTTCAATATTGCATTCCAAGGACAGAAGTTAATTCTTTGTGTTCAGTAATTACAGTAAACTTTCTTGTATTATTGATGTTACCAATATGATCAGTTATTGGTATTATCAGTATAGCTGATATGACAACCAAATAACATGATGTCATGTACAGGCCATTGTTCTATTTTTGATGAAGACTTAAATATTTCTAGGCTCTATTTATRATGAGATGTAAGGATTCTTTTTAACTTCTTCAGAACATATAGGATTAAATCCATGAAGAATAGACACAGTGCCTTCAGTGAGGCCAAGTCTTTACCCAAATTTGGCAATGAAATTGAAGTCATTGGCAGACTAAGTAAAATTACTTTTTTTTCCACAAGCTTTCTTTCATTTATAGAATGTATATTTTTATTGCAGTTTAATTATTACCATTGCAGAACAAGGGTGTTAGACTGATGCTAACTCTTGAAGAAGAATCATGTTTTAAAATATTTATGTTAATGGAGTATTGATTTAAATGTCTCAGCATGTTGCAACACATTCTTCAATATTATAAAAACAATTTTTACAGGATTTGTGGATTATATATTTTTCATTTGTATTAATATGGTTCCTTTAACCAGTCCACCAAGAAGCATACAGAAAAAAAATAATCAAATCTTGCATACTTAGTGTGAATTGTTTAACTCTGTGCTTCCTCTCTTGAAAACAGTTCTTTTCTAGTCTGTATTACAGTYCTCCATGAAGACTTACCCTTTCTAAAAGTCTTGTTCTCTTTCTTTCTTTTTCTTTCTTTCCACAAGTATCTTGAAAGCACAGCTACTAAATATGGTCACATTTGTAGAATGTATTTTATATTTGAGMAGATCATCTAAGCAGCAAAGAATGGGAGAGCGCTTTGCAAAGTCTGTTTCCACTCAATGATTCCAGCCTCCAGTTCTGCAAAGCCTTCTGGGAATACATTTTCCTGGTCTGCATTCCAGTAGCTTTTTATTTCCTGTAGCTGTGTCAAAAGCAGTAATAGTAAGTCTAAAGAATGGAACAGGTTACTTTATAATATATGTACCATATGGCTTTGCAGCCTTCTTTCTTCATTTGTTTGGAAATGATTGCAGAGGATAATAGTGRCTCTGTTCACTAATTGCTGTCCCATGTGCCATATTCATACATTTGGACAGAGCTGTCAATGAAGAATTTATGTTTTCTTTTAGTATTTTCTCTTAGATCATTATATGATCAGAGGAAGTTAATTGTGACTTTTTAGAGAAACAGAAATRTCTTTTGGATCATCACAAACTCCATACACTATATAAATACTTGGCTTCACTTATTGCTTTATTCAAGTCTGCTTTTCTATGGAAAGAAATGTCACTTTTTGCACTCACCTATTTCTCAGCATCATGTGGAGCTCTACCATCTCCAAATTGACTGTCAGAAGCTGATAATTTAAAGAAGCTGCAAATTATCTTAATCAAAACTTCAACATCAGAGCTGCAGACCATAGTGGAATAACATTCTTGATGATATATTTTAAACCCCAATCTTTATGGGCTCAGTTTTCATTTATTAAAAGAACCCCAATGTTAATCAATGTGGTATTTCCCCAGAGTGTTGCTTATCTTTAATTTAAAAGCTAAACAAGTAATATTTTGTTCCAAAGTAAATTATAAATTTTACTGTACACACAGTTATAAAATATCATTGTATCCTTTTTTTAAAAAAAAGCATAATTAGAAGACAGTAATATAAGTGCTGAAATTATGAGAGACTCCCTTGATATTAAAGTACTGCCTACACTTCAGCTTTATTAATTGTTTTATTTTTAAAATTCTTTTGGTGACAATTTTACACAGGGTGCCCTACAGTGTAATAAATAGTTTTAATGTTACATATTGTATAAAAGTTCAGTGTTCTCTCTGCACTGAGTGATTTTTGTTTCTGCTTCCTTTTTCCTATCATTATACAAATTGCACTGGGGGATTAGTGCTGGCAGAAAGTTGTGTGCATTTCTGAGTTTTGGCTTCACCTGGCTAATTCATCTGAGCCACAGCTGGGATTGGSGGAAGTCAGTGGGAAAAGAGAGCTTTAGCATTTTTCCAGTCCTGAACAGCAAGACAGTGGAAGGGACATTCACTCACAACTGTTAAAAACAGCAGAAAGAAGCAAAAGCAGACACAGAGACAACATTCAGAGGTTTTCTTCCAGTGGGGTATAAAACAGAGCAATGAACAAGGTGAAAGGCACAGGGTGAAATAAAAGACACTGAACAGCTAAAGGAGTTGTCTGGGCTAGTCTTGCACTTACTGATAYATTTAGTTTATAAGTCAACAGTGCTGAAAGAAATCAGGGATATTGATGGAGAAGGGCAGAAAGGGCAAAGCAGTCCCAACCAAATAAGCTTGTCTTTTAATTTCAGTGGACATCTTGGATAATATGGCATCAGGACAGACTCCTGAAACAAAAAGAAATGGGGCTTTTATAACTTGTCTTTAATTCTGACACTTTTGAATGAAACTTAGAGCCACTGGAGTGTAACAACCACGGAGCAGAACAAGGCTGCCTTGTGGGCCAGCACAGCATCAATCAGGCAGGGTGAGAAATGTGGGTGGTGGGTAACGGGTGGGACAAGGTAAAGGGATTCTTTGGCTGCTCGGGCTCCTGGCAGTGGCCTGACTTGGAGCCTGCCAGGGATTTCCTATGTGGAGCTGCAAAATGGTAAAGCAAATTTTCCACTTAAGCTTTCGGAAGGCCTTAATCTTTTAAAGCAAAGAAAAACCCCCTGATTGCAGCACAGGCCAGGCATGAGGCTGTGACACAGTCACTGAGCTGCTGTTTGGTCAGACAGAAGTCAAGGCTGTCTTTCACTATAACCRCAATAATTCTGTTTATGCCTATAGTGTTGCTAAAATGTGTCAAGTCTAAAACAAACATCTTGAAGCACTAAAATTTGGATGGACAGCCAAGGCAGAAAAGGAATAGAAGGAAAAAAGATCGCTATTTAATATTACAGTGGACTTTTTCACACTATCCAATTACAGTTTGCTGTTTTGAAATTAGTGATTCCAAATTAAATACTTGAAGCAACTTTTAGATGGTTTCTCTCATAATTTTTTTTTTTTTTCATTTTCAGGTTAAGTTCTCACTTCTCTGAAATTCCATGTGCCTGAAGACTTGAAATTAGCATGGTTTTTTTCAGTTTCTTCTTGTTCACACTGTACTTATTTCTACTTACTTTCTTCCTTTCATGAAGAGGCGCAGAGAGAGAAAAGGAAATACTTACCTGGCAGCTGAGGACTTGAAGGGGCAAATTACCTAAGGTCTTCTAGTGATGGGGCAAATGAATCAAGTCATCAGAGAAGAATAGAAAACAGTAGCCAAAACACCAAAATAAGGGCCATGGGGAGCAGCCACAGAAGGATAATGTGGGGTTTGCTCTGAGCTACATAATAAACCCTATTACTTGTTGTTCTTTGCACTCTTTAACAAAGAGTGAACTATAAAATGCTTTTAATCCATARCATCTGGGGCACTAAATTTTACTAATTAACAGACTTTGTGATTCTGGTCTGATCCTAATACCTTGTTTGATGCACCTTGTATTGTACTAGGAGAGAYTGAGAATGTAAATTTCTTATTCACCTTTTCCATGTAATTATTAATTTCATGAGTATTTAACTTAATTTTGTGACTTATTTTAATCCTTCTCATTTCCTCTTTTCAGGGTGTAGTTCTGTTTCTTGCATGGAGACAGTTCTGTCAGCATTCTTGCTGTCCTCTATAGCTTTGTCTGTGCCTGTTTATTTCAAACTGCTTGTTAATCAATTCATATGGRCCTCCTTGGTTAAATGCTGTCATTATAATGCTGCTGTTTCACCCTCACTTCCTTTCTTAACACCTAAGATTGTAATTGCTATTTCTGTATAGTACTAAGCCAAGAACTGATTATGAAAACACACCACTGTACCCTGTGCTATCCCTTTCATTGCCATAAACCAGCAGAATAGCTAACATGTGGAATTAGAAGCAAAAATTAAAGTGAGTCTTGGGATTGGCCAAACTGTTTTATTAGCTGCAATCTATCCTTAACTGAGGAAAAACCTCCAACTCTACTTGAGTACAGAATACAGAAAACACTTGTTTCTAGACCCTTCTGCTTACTTCCCTAAAAGCTTTGCATTATCTCTGGTCTGARGAGGAACGGAATCCAGAGGCTATGTCTATTTCCTGAAATTTTGCTTTGTCCAGAAGAGGAGGCTTGTTTAGAGGATATGTTTCTTTAAGGCTTTCTTTTTGTTTTTGTTAGTACAAGGAAAAAACGTGTTTTCTGACTTCATCTGATGTTTTTTTTTTCATTATTTGTCCAAAGGAAAAAGAGAAAGAAGGATTTGTCACTATCTAGACAAGACAGTTTGAGGAATGAATCCAGATGTTGGCATAACTTGAGGGCTTAAGTAAGAATAGAGCATCACAATACAAAATAAATATCCGTTTATCCTTCTGCAATTTGAATAAGTGAAAAAAAATCTAGGCTCAGATGGTAATTTCCAACAGGTCTTCTAAAATCTCTGTTAAGAAAACTGAGGAGGTAACAGCTATTTTTTGTCTCATCAATACATAACATTGTACTATTTTACAACATTTATACAAATAATTAATAGCATCTCTTGATAGATGATGCAAGTACAGAGATCCAGCATCTGTAATGAGAGATCCAACTGTAATGCAGTAGTTGTACTGACACAAGTCCCTGGCTCAAGGTAGAATCCTTTCCATTAATATGTTCAGCCTAACTTATTCCTAACAGGGAAATTGAGGATTCCCTGGGCTAAGCTGTAGACAGCACACTGTTCCTTTGTGCCAGCCATTATTCTCATTGCTTACTCTACCCACTGTAAAAGACATTTGGGAGCTTAGGCAGAAGGGGAAGGAGGAGATCCAGGCCGGGATATGTCTCTCATTACTGAAAGGGTTCAGGTTGATCCAGGGTACAGCAGCCCTGAGCTGCTGCTRTCTGTGCTCCCACCGAGCTGTGCTTGGCAGAGCTGAGCTTGAAGCCCAGTTCTGGGCAGCCAATATAATTCTTTCAGTTTAAAAGTGTTTGCAAAAGGGCAGACCATTGCTCAGTAAGAACCCAGGCTGCCTAATACTTAGATATTCAACATATGGCATTTATATTTTCAGTTACCAAGGTATGTCTCAAATGTATTTTTTATGTCATTTTGTGGTAGGAAGGAGAGTGTATTCATAGCCCAAATATCCATGTGTCCTTATCCACTSACATACAAAACCTCTGACTAAGATTTCATGTGTAAATTTCCAGTTTCAGTCAGGTCATTTCAGTTGAAGAACCCTGTGCACTTGTGCACAAATGTGCTAGACATATTTCAACAGAYGGTTTCTGAAGCATCTCTAGTGGGAGTCTGCAGTTGAGTAGATAGCCTACAGGTTGTAAAATATGGATTCAAAATCAGTTTTTTTTTAATGGAGAATTTCAAGGTTTTTATTTTCATATATTGTTCTCCCCCTTGTCTGCTGATCTCAGTTTTGTTTTGGTGTGGTTTTGGTTTTTCTGTGGCTGATGAAGTATTTCATCCTAAGGTTCAAGATAAAATGAAGACAATGTCTGTGGTTTGATAGGGTAGCTCATTGGAATTAGTGTGGTAGAAACACATTGTTTCTGTTTGCAGCAAAAATGGTAAAGAAMTACATGGAAAAAAAAATGCTTGGATTTAAACTATTTTTTTAGTTAAATTTTCTCCAGAAGGACAGACTGGAACTTGGTTGTGTATGCCAGCTTTACCACTGTTGGGAGTGGTGAACAGAGAGATGATACAGGTCCATGTCCCCGTTGTGGTTTAGCCCCGTGTCAGGAGTGTCCTCCACGGTGTCAGTGTGCATCTCCTCCCCCAGCACGGGCACTGTGGCCACAGAGAGGAAAGGGGAGAGCCAGGGCTGTTTGAGAGCTGCCCCAGTGACAGACTGTCCTCTGGGAGCYCCTGCCAGCTGGCTCAGGCCACAGCAGCACACAGGTTGCACCAGCGCGTCCAAAACTGGGAAGAACAGGAAAGCAGGGAGCGCAGCCAGCTCCCTGATGGTCTCCTCTTTCTGCTTCAGTGAAGCAGATAATGTAACACTCAGTGCTTGTGTCAGACATGGTCTGAAAGGATGGCTCCCGGTGCTGCCGCTGTTTCAGTCCTGTCCCTCTCAATAATAACAGACAGAGACCATGTTCCCAGGAGGGGCAGAGTGCCACGAAGCRCCGTGGAGGAGCTGATAAGACCCATCTGAGTTTTCACATGAATCTAAGAGTCAGCTTTGGCTTCACAGGAAATAAAGTGCTGTTGCTACATCAGCGCCAGCGAAAGGTAATGTGYTGAAAACCTGTCAGACCCATTGGTCAAACTTAAATGCCAGAGGTCTTGTTTAAAACAGGAGTCCTTAAATGAATTCAAGGGATTMTAACTGCTCTTCAACCAAAATTTAATAACTAAATACCAGACAGATAGCATATCATACTTCCTTATGGTTCAGAAGCAGAGGGAGTTCAGCCTAAAATTCATTTTCAGACATSTGTAAAACACATTGCTGTGGAATGACAATAGAGGTRATCCATAACTTGAAGTGGGTACTTGTTCTTTATTATGAGATACAGATACAGTGACACAAAGCATTGCTTCTCAAGTAAGTCATTATAATGCTCAGTACAGTCTATAAACACAATATAACTTCATGCCAGACATTGATTTTCTGCTGCTGGTGAACATCTGTTTGATGTACACAGACATCTTGTGATTAGGCTCTGCTCGGTAGCTGGACCAGCAAATGACAGGGGTGGAGCGGAGGAGKATGAACAGGCTTTCTTTCTGCAAGCAATAAACAAACCATAAATGTGTTTATTTCTATAAAGAGTGGAAATAAAGATTCACAGTTCAACAGGTATTCGCTTTCAGCATGTAAAGCTGGCTTTACTTTTTATTGACAGTCCTCTATAATCCAGTGTATTTTCTGACAGCGGGAGAGTTTAATCTGCTAAATTTAAATACTTAATGAATAAGAAAACAATGTGTGTATTAATTTATTATATGCATGAATGACAAGTAAAATGACTTATTCTTTATCCAAAGCAATACAGAATAAAACTGCTATAATCTATTGTTCTTAAGAAATGTTACATCTCACCAGGGTTTAAAATCCTCTAATTCTTGTGGGCTGTAGTTTCCAGTTTCAGCAATTTCTCCGTCAGCTCTGTACGTCATTGCAATAAAATCCAGTTGGGGCTAGATCTTAGCCTGATCCCAGTTTCTGTTCCTGAGTGACGAGAATCTGTGCTGCTAAACCAAACGGACACGGTGTCCATTCTGCACATAAAAAAAAATGTACTTCAGTTACCACAACAACCCAGTGAAGTGTCTGCCCGGGTCTGGTAGCCCATTTATGCATCTTACACTTGCAAAGATGTATTAACCAGCTTATTTTCCCTTTGAGTTTGTTTWCTATGTATTTTGGAAAGAGGACACAAAATCTCCAGTTAAGACACTGGTTAGAAAGTTGGGAAGTGGGGGTTCAGTTCAGAGRTCTGTTAATGATTCCTAACCACAGGTAATAGTTTCATCACCCTTCTCAGYAAAACAACTGAGAAACCTCATTTCTGCCTGGGGCTTTTTTGCCACTTAAGAGGACATTCATTCTGTAAAGCCATGAGGGAGTCTTTATGTAATCTGTCTTGCCAGATTAAAAAAAGGCCAAAAGATCTCCCTGAATTAATTTCAGTAAGAAAAAGCATTTTCTTTTTAAAAGTTGTCTAAGAAACTCCATGAAGAAATAGAGAATTTCATCCTGTGCTAATGACTGGCCTTTACATTATTCTCAATATTTGCTGTTCCTCTACTTTCAAGGTGAAAGTTTACCCTATGGCTGTAAGAATCTGAGAGATTCAATATATGTTCATTTCATTGCTGTAGAATGCCTATTTTATGGATTTCTTGTGGTGGAAATACGCTATTTCTCCAATTTCTTATGATCTAAATGCTTTTCCCCAGTATCTATCCAAAGTCTTCCTTTCCCATTAATTGAAACCCATTAATTATCTATCCATTTGGTGATTGCTGGTAAAAGTGTTTAACAAAACAATCAGGAACTGGMATCTTGACAAATAGCATTACCTAATTTGGGAAGTACCTATTGTCTTTCTAAGTAGGTAAATTCTATGGATTTTTTTTTGTGATTCTGGCAAACAGACATACCTTTTCAAAAGAGGTATTAAATGTTAAACATCCAGCCCAGAACGATATAATTTTGGAATTTTGATGTCACCTCTTGCACAATGTGTCCTAAACCCCASCATTCCAGCATCACAGCAATGATAGATTTTGTGCTTGTAGAAATCAAGGAAAATTTGTTCTATCCAACTGGTATAAAAATGATAGATAAAGTAATTCTACTGTATATCAATGACTCCACTGTTTCCAAAAGACTAGGAATGCACAGGCAAAGCTTTTTTCTCCATTTAGGGAGATAMTAAACCTCAAAGAACATTCATTGTCTCATAAATGTGCCTTTGAAATACATGGCCTTTCTGGTAGGTACTTACGGATTATCTTTGTATTATCCTGCAGATGAATCCCTGGAACACGACATAGAATGACAAATGCCAGAACTTTATACACAGTACCCAGAAAATAAACTTCAAACAACTTGTTACAGTGTACTGCTGTGTACTTTTAAGTCTTAGATTTAGTATTAAACATACATAATCTATGCAGTGGTAGTCTAAAAAGAACCCATAAAAACAGGTTTTTAATATATTCTTAATACCTGATGAAATTGCTAACTAGTATATGCATGATTATATCCAGGTATTTAGTCTTGATTTTTTCAAACTTTTGGCTTTAGCCATTGCTGCACTTCTTCATGGAAAATGAAAAAAAAAAAATTATGCATATTCAAGCAAAGAAAAATTGCCCTGATGATTATTTCTAAAAGATTTCATACTTAGCGAAACAGCACTGCTAAAGACTTACAGAGCATTTCTTTTTGTTTTTAAAGGCCTAATCCAAAATCTATTTAAAGTTGATGTGATTGTTTTTATTGAATTCCATGTGCTCATAACTGCGTTGTACATTCAAAAGCATTGCTTTCAACTGGAAGGAGAATTATTAAACACACATATATATTAACTGACATCTAGAAATAGTTTTGAGTATTTTTTTATACCAAATGGAGATACTTTTAGTAGACTATTTCACAGCAGTATTCTAACCTATTTTTCCTCACTAATTCTTAATATTTGAGAAATGAAACAGTACCTTTTCCTCAGAAGAGCAAAATAKAATGGATACAATAGACAGATTCACTTCTCTGAAAACATTTATTGTCAGTTTGYTCATAAGGAATACATTCAGTGGTATCAATATGTTATCCATGAGAAATTCCTGTTCCTACTGCARTAGTAASTGAATATGGGCTTTCATTATGAATGAGTCTGTATCCTTATKAAAGGTATTCATATTGCCTGKTAGATATCTGTTCAGTTATTTTGAAWAAYCTTTTGATGAGTCTCTTTCCTTCCATTCACACAGGAAGTCAACATAACACTAAACTTGATAGCTGTGTTTTAGTTATACCTTATAGTGGGGGAAACCAAACTGAAACCCAGCGCATTTAGAAAATATCCAGTAATCAAGAGTCATGGGAGTTATGGCAGGGCACATATTGTATTATATTATAATACAAAGCCAGCCAGTGAATTTAGTAGTACAAAATATTACCTGGTCCTGTTAACCTGTTCATACAATTTTTATTGCATCTGTTTATTGTATGATGCTACAAAACATAAAAATAATGACCCACAAACTGACAAAGTTAGCTAACACCGAATTTTAGACTAATTCAGGAAAATTAATGGTCTGTGATGTATTAGATTAATAAACTGTGCATCTGAACATCATAGTGTTTCATGGCCAAGAAATGTTCAGTCACCACAAAATTGGTGACATCCTGGTGATATTCCACCTGGAATTCCTGTTTACAATCCCTGTAAAGGCTGTTGGTGATGTCATCACCCATCTCTGAATTCTCAGAGCATTGAACAACTGGAGCACAGGTAGACAAAAGAAACCAGGAATTTGTGGCCCTTGCTGATGGAGCCAAGTTGCTCAGAGGATGTGAGAGCAGCCACGAGTGGGGCTGACATTGGTGGCTGCTCTCAGAGGGAAGAGCCTCGTGTTGCAAAGAGTTTTTGCCTTCTTAGTGCCAGCTCAAATAAAGAGATGTGGCAGCAGCTCCTGGCAGGTGCATCGCTCTCTGCTAGGGCACGGGCAAGCCTGTCACTGTTCATTGTCCATTTTCATCCATGGATGGTGAAAGCTTTCAGCCTGGCTAAACATGATGAGAGTAATGCTGGGTTTGAACCTGAAGTAGGAAACAATTCCCTGTGAAGAGTGGCAAGGAAAAGGAATGAGTGACTCCATGGGAACAGAAGTGTAAAAAAGAAGATCCTCCATTTCTTTGAACTAGTGCTCAAATATGCATTTAGCTTTTTGATGATGCTACCCAGTCACACAAAACTGTATGCATMGCCTTTTTCTGCTTCTCAGATTTGCTCTGCAGTTTTATGGGTTGTTTCCTCAAAGTGTAACTAGTCTGTAGAAAACACTTCGGACATTATAGGGAATGAGACCTACAATTACATTTACAGTGTTTTCCATTATAATTTCCTATTACCAGTACAGATTTTAGCTTTACTATATTTCTGTGAACTGTATAGAGATTATTTATGCTGAGGATCAACAAAGTGGTACAGGTTCTTGGAATGATGTTAGGTATTTAAGTGATGCCATGGACGATTAAAATTTATCCCTTTTCTTAGTTTAATTTCTTTGGTRTCTTCTGGATACATCAATCCAGAATTTAATAAGTAATAAAAATTTAATAAAAGTGCAATAGTTACTTATATATTAGTGCACTGGCAGGAAYCATGAGGTGCCTCATGGAAAAAATGTAGTCAGCAACTATGGAAACTAAAGCTTCTTTTTTTTTTGCTGATGGCTGCAAAACTGAATCAACTAATTGACTCCATCTATATTTTTACAGTTGGCTTCTAACATAWTCTGAAGTTGTTTCTGAATTTCTGTTTCATGCTTCAAGAATACTGTGTTTGAAAACAGTCTGATCATCATTATGCTGCAAGTAATAATCAATTTATGGTAGAGCAGAAACACAAACAGCATCTAAATGTACTCTGTAGAAATATGGGAGTTCTTTAACCTGGACAGTTTCTCTGCTTGGTACTGAGGAATAACACACAAAAAAGAAACTTCAAGCAGATGGTATTTGTCATGCCTTTAAATATAAAGATGAAGTAAACAAAAATTATTCATGTGTAAAACCAGTGTGAAACTGGGAGATTTAACATTTACAAAGCTCTGTCTTTGAAATCAGGGTGGGTTTTTAAATTCTTTCACTTTAAGTATTTTTGGTTCAAGACAACGGAAAACAAGTTTAACAGCATGCCAGATTTTAATTTTTTTTCGGAGCATTAAAATGACTCCTCAGAGATTCCAGGAAATTATTTATTCACAATAAATTAGAGCTGCTGAAACTGCCAGCCAGACTGTCTGCAGCAAAACGTACAAATGTTTTATTGTCTAGCATCATTGAAGTCTGCCAATAAAATTGGGCTTCATTCTACAGTCAGTGAAATATTGTACTCCCTCTCTATAGGGCTGTTTATTCAGTATCCACTCACATGGTGTGTATTTATGCATGTGTGTGCATGTGCCCTGGCAAACATGTGTTATAAAGAGGAAAAACCAAACAGACATTGCTGAAGACACAGCACAAGTACCTTATATYAACCTATTTTCCTTCTGAATCTTGTTCAGAGACCCAGTCATACATTTCTCCCACAGCATTTATGATTTATAATGGGCTAGTCTGCTGTACAAATGAACTTTTGTTGAAGACTTTCAGTATCATTTTATTTTTGTCTCTACATTCAAATAATGAAAAATTTATTTTTSAAAGAACGCTTGGAGAGGTCACAGATGAACAAAGAGTGGCACCCACAGTATGGCCCCAGACACACCTTGAAGAGAAGGGCAGGCCTCACCTACATGGTGATATTTATCAGGAAATATTACTTGGAAATTGAAATAGTTTTGCTCAATCTTTAAAATAAAATAAATAAAAAAAACCTGACAAGGCATGGGAATTATAATAGAAGTAACTGATAGGCACACAGATACACATCCATGGGATGTGCCAGGCATTCAGTGAGAATAGATCATCAGCATTGCATTCACAGCACATAAAGATCAGCAAATCTGTGGAGTTTGGTTTGGATTTCTTTTGCTTTTGGGTGTTTTTTTATAATTTGGGCTTGTGAGTTTGATAAACTGGGTTGAGTAGAGGATCAAACAAGGGGGGAGGGGAGCCCASAGAATTTTAAAATGTATCTTAAGGGAGTGTACTGATCCTATTTCAACACTCTAATCAACACTCGTCTCCCACGTATCAGAACTTGATGTCTCTTTGCTGCTGTGTTATCACAAAATCCTACAAAGCCCAGCTGTGAACCTGATAAAGGAAAAGGAGTCCAAATTCTTCTATGACTTGGACTGCCCACAGAGCTCTCCCTGAAGGGAATTCCATAATGAGCAGAATACATCATAAYGTAATACTTCCTAGAGCATTTGCTGTATTTCTCCCTACAAGTCTGGAAAAGTTTGAATCTGGGGAAGCTTATTTAATTTCCCATTTCAGTGGACCTCTGAGAAAGGTTCCTGAAGGGGGTTTGTGAAACCTGGGTAGGCTGGGGGAATCAATACCAGAAAAAGTAGGTTTTAACTTCTCCTCCTGGGATGGGAGGCTGCTCTGAAGAAGAGAGGAAGAGAATGGGTAACAGGCTGCTCAAATTCTGTAGTGCTCACTCAACTACAAACCTACTTGTCTTAATTCTTTACTGTTCAGCTCTGAAAGACTTTAGATTTAAGAAAGGAATACTTGTTTGTTTTCAACAAATTGATTG
Source organism: Malurus melanocephalus (assembly GCF_030028575.1). NCBI lineage: Eukaryota > Metazoa > Chordata > Aves > Passeriformes > Maluridae > Malurus > Malurus melanocephalus. The sequence goes on along the minus strand of NW_026623269.1, from coordinate 2,667,301 downwards.
ATGTTAGAATAGTATTTGACAAAGAGAATGATGGAAATTACAGATCACTGTAGSTCTGCAGGCTGCTCATGATGGGAGATGCCATTAGTACTGTACAGTAATGTACTTTTGTCATTTCTTTGTTCTGTAAAGTAGCAAGAAATGTAGAATTCAACTGTTATTAGCTAAACCATTACCAGTGTATTCTGGCTAAAAAGATGGTTGATAGTATAACAAAATTCTAGAGGTTTTTTTTTGGGGGGGACAGTAATGCAACTTTTTTAGTAGTTTCATTCTTCAATTTAGTAGTTTCATTCTGAATTAAATTTTATACTAGCTGTTTTGAAAAGAGAGAGTCTCCAATACTTAACTATGAGTCAATTTCTGTGACTGTTGACAAAGAGTGTTCAGTCAAAAAGTCCTTGGGCTTTTCTAATAAAGCAAGACTGTTTTACATCTTAAATTCATTCAGGGACTGTTTATGTATTTCATTCCTGCAAAGGGATGAGAGGATTTTAGTCTGATGTTTTTTTGCTTGGAACCGATAGAAATTTGCTCTGTGGATCAGCTGCACCCCGCTAGTTCTTTCTAGGCCTAAAGTCTGTGTCAGGGTCTAATTCCAATATGCATCTTCTAACGCGTTTACTTGGATTAACAAGAGCTCAGAATTTAAAAATGCTTTTTTATTTCCTTCTATTCTTTTTACTTTTATTTTTTCTGATGGGTTTGTCTTTGCAAGGCTTCCTGTGTAATCCTGACCTACGGGATAGGAATCCACTTGTGAGGTACCAGTGCAAATCTGAATGGGAATTAGTAAAAACAGCAAAAATACTCACTCTTGGTGAAATAGTGTCATTGAAAGCAAACCTATGTACAGTAAAAAGGATGCCAGTTTGCACATGGAGGGTGTAGCTTTTTCACCATTAGCATCGTGGTTAGCACTGTAGGAGGCATCTTTACATGCAGGGAGTTTTTTATAACTTTCAGAATTCTTTCTCTGTCTCCATATGAATGGCCCTATTTACTCCTCCAAGAGTGGGGAGAGCTGGGGTGTGAGGTGGGGAAGAGAGGGCACATTTCAGSTCTGAGCTGCAAACACCCAGCCCTGGTGTTTGGAGGTTCTCTGTGGGTCAGGTTTCATGTGGTTATTTTGGTTTGCTTTACAGGTAATGGGTACTACAAATTTAGCCCATCTGCAGTGGCTGGCAYGCAAAAGTGAGAATACCTGGTTTTGGTAGCCCAGTGAGGGAAAATATCCATTTTTGTGCTAACAAACAGGCATTGTGTGTCTCACCAAGAGCRCTAAGAGCACATTCTGCCAAAGTTAGAACTGATAGCATCGATTGTATTTGTCTTGCTCTTCCTGGTTAAAATTCCTACAAAACCTACATAGCTGGTTTAAAACTCTTTCTCCTTCTTTCAAGCAAAAAAAAAACCAACAACAACAAAAAAAAACCCAAATAAAACCAGCACACCCTTTTCCATTACTTTATAAGAAGRAAAAGGAAAAGGAAATGTGATTGCAGGAATTCTGAGGAGTTAATTTTCTAATTGATGAAGCWTGCATATAGCCTTGTAGCCAGTTAAATAACCAGTTGCACTCATCTGAAATAGTGGAAACTTGTGAAAATTATAAAAATAGAGAGATAAATAGATTCCTTTAAGCAAAGATCAGCATAATCTTTCTGGTTAGTTTTACCTCTAATAATGTGCCATTTATATTTTTAGTTGCTAATCAGGAAGGTATATCACAAAATTATTTGGCTTTTTTTTTAAACACCCCCTGATGTTTATTTTCCCTGAAAAGAGTAGACTACAGTGAACCTTCTATTTATATTTCATCAGTTTCTGGACCTCTGTTTGTTCTAATAAAAAGCATAACACTGCCAACTCAAACAGCAATGTGGTGAAACAGAGTTCCAGCAAACAAGAAAAAACAACTTCCCCACGTACAAATAAAGGGACTGAATGGGACTAATGATAACCCAAATTCCAAGGTGGYTCCCCTGCTTTTTTCAAAGTCACAAGCCATCAACAGTTCAAACTCAGTACTAAAAGGGAGACTTGCAGAAAAACTGAAATGGAAAAATAGAACTTCAAGGTGTGACAATGATGGAGAGTTCTTGAGGATTTCTTGTGGTAAAGCAAGACCAAGGTTGCCAAAAGAGCTATTCAAGTAATTCTAAAGTCCTTTGTGTTATCCAATACTGTAGTTATTAAATCCAATCCTAAAAAAAAACCCCCAAAAAAAACCCAAAAAAACCCCCAAAAAAAAAACTTGAAAGAATTTTGAAGTAGTATTTTAACAAGTTTGTTTGCCTCACATACTTCAGCAACTGCTTCCTGACTTTCCAGTAGGACTTGCCCCAGGAGTGCTGCCCACCAACTCGTCCTTCCTTGTGCCAATAATCYCTGCTCCTCTGCCATATGGGTGGAGTGCCTGTGGAAAACAACCTTTCCCTGCAGGAAACTGCACCACCCTTTGYGAGGCTGACCCACTTTCCTTGGAAAGCACCTCCTGTGAGCACATTCCAGAGCCCCCTGTTTTTCTGCTCATCCCAGAAGCAATTCCTTGGCAGCCTCCCCTCCGAGCTTCACCCTGACTGTCCCTCTCTGGGCTACTCCACTCGTGCTRCTGCTGAGCCTAATGATGTGCAGGCAGCTGCCAGGAATGGGCAAAGAAACCTGGAGTGTCACTTWCGCCTTTTGGATGTCCAAGAAATTATGCAGGGAGCTCGATGTGCTTTTTCAGTAATTCTAAAGTATGGCAGGAAGAGCTCGAGGAAAACAAGGCCAAATATAATAATTGTACAGGTATTTAGCAAAGGTAACATAAGGACCACTGTGGTGTTGCTGGTACCCTCACAACAGCAAAACCAACTGCTGAGGATTTGCAKYGTAGGCTGGCMACATTCTAACCTGAATTGTCAGGCMTGAGGTAGGGCARTATATCCAYCCTGTGTTTRCTGAAAAGTATATTCTTTACACAGCAATGAACATCTCTGACTTAGTGATTGTGCCTAAAAGAATTWAAAAAGCCRAGGATGAAAATAGGAAAGAGTAAATTATGAAAGTTTTGYTTTACTTCAGAAATTCCTCTCAAAGGCTAAAGCCCACTTTGGCTTCAGCATTTCAGTGAAATTTAAATAAAAACTTACAYTGTAAAACCAAGATGGACTTAAAATGAACAAAAAATTCTCCTCATGTCAAGTATGAAACTGTCCCTAGCTCCTCTTGATTACATAAGGTAAAGGCTTCTCCTCTTAGTCATATGAACCATTTCCCACTCTCTCTGTAAATATTTCTTGATTGATTTTACCTTTTTGTGAGGAAAAAGGGAATTATTTTGTTAATGACATTGACTGGAAAACTGAAAAGGTAGAATTCTTCTCCAAGAGAAGAATTTAGATTCAAGATGGACATGCAGGCTGACCATAATGTTAAATTGCTTCTTAGTTGAGCTAATTGGTGTTCACTTTTCTTTGCACTTGGATTTCTTTATTGATTCTCATAAGAATCTGTTCCCTGGCAATAAATTGGATTTTTTTAATGGGAGAAAAGCAGGAGAATAYGGTACAAAGACAAGAAGTGAACTAAGGACCTAAGGAGATTTCCCCTTGTAACACTAGAAAAGAGCTATTTCAAAATAACATTGAACAAAAGCAAGGCAACTTTCCCCTGCCTGGATGAGTTAGGTCAGAGGCCTAACTCACGTATGAAATATTGGTCTCTTACTACTCAGTCATTATTTAGTTTGTCTCSAGCACGTATATTGCCCCCTTGCTGGTACTTTTGCATATCAAATGACCTGGTTAATTCCCCTAGATTTGCTCTCAGAAAGTAGCTCTGATTTGAACTCTTAAATGAGTTTCAGTATTCGAGTATCCTTCAAGTTCTCTGACAGAAAGTTCAATAAGCATAATATTCCCCATAACACGCTGGAGGCAGAGAGTGCAAAAGTTCTCAGAATTKTAGAGACAAAATACTTCTCAATATAGCAATTACCATATGAAAGAGAGTTGGGAATTTTTTTTTGTGGTTTTTGTTTTCTTTTTTTTTTTAACTGTGTAAAGAAAATAATCCCCTATATAATGAACTGGCGACACATTCTAGCTTAAGAATTCTGAATATTTAGCAAATCATCTGGGAGGTTCTGTAGTTTTCTTCGAAGAATTGAGAGCCCTTATGTCCCTTCAAAACATTGTATTTGGATGTTTGGAGCATGGAGGATCTGCCAATATAACCTTTTTATGTTCTGAGTTCACTGTGTTACCAATGCACAGGCAGCATCCAGAGCATCCCTTTTGGAATGTTTTCTAAGGAATTTGATCCTGCTATAATAAATCAGCTGCAGTGACTGGGATATGCTGCCTGAAACGAGGACACTATAGGACATTTCAAAAGCCTGAATTTGTTATGATTTAGGAGCGCTCTCCATACCTAAAGCTACACCCCCACAATGCCTTCCTTTAACTTGCTCCTTCTCCAASTGAACTTCTGGCTAAAGGAAGCATAACATGCATTGTCCCAAAATATGTGACACTACTTGGAGACCTGTCTGCTGTGTAGCCCATGCCTGAAAAACACCGAGAGAGAAGTTGTAGCATGAGGTAAAAGACAAACAGGTTTATGCCTCACAGGAGTCTCCTGAGCTGGGTCTAGGCTGCCTTTTTCTGCCACTAACCAGCTTTGCCACTGCTTCCATGATAGACTCAGTCTTCACTTTTTAAAACGCTCACAGGCTCCTTGTGGATGGGATCAAATGACTGCCCTGTTCCCTTCACCTGTGAAATTTCAGAGGTGACTTGAAAAGGGCCATTGTTTCCCAGGAATGCCAGGCCTAGTCCAGGAAAGAAAGTCTTCATTTCAGCAGGAATTTGGAGTCTGCTTGAGAAGGSCTCGCAGTGAGTAGGTGAAAACTGTGGCACATTCATTAAACCTCTGAACATTTATAGTGGCTGGGCTTGGCCCTCTCTGGGCTCTGACGCTGCTGTGGGTGGGAAGGAGAGGGAAGGAGAGGGGAGGCTCCATCACAGCACCATTGGTTTGAGCTGGATCAGCCTCCACACACAGGGCTCTCTGTTCCTCCTCCTCCTGAGCATTTACAGCACTCGTGTGCTTTCCTGTGAACCAGCCCTCTATGTTTAGGGACCATTTTGCAAAACACTTTTAGGAGATTATACTTGTATTTGAATGCGAGGAACAAATACAGTGGATGTGTTYGAGTTCAGGTAGATGATGCCTGCTTCAACAAATTAGAGGTCACTTCTAGGGTGGAAACTGGGAATATAAAYGGTGAGAACACTCTGTGAGAATAAAATGGTTTTTAAAACCACTTGAAACACAAGACAACTGGGACTAGCCAACAWTTTTTCTATCTAATCATCTTTTTTGTTAAATTTCTGGGATATTTTATGCAGCATAAGTTGAGAATGTCACCAGAATGGACTGATGATGCTAATAATCCTCATAAGGAGTATTTGATTTACTGTCACAAAATCTTTAATGCATCACACAATAGATGCAGAACATACAAATGGGAAACACAAAGTGATAATGAATAATATYATTGCATTTGTAACCAGATGGGTAAGGGGAAGATGGGAGAAGTCTTCAAAGGGTTTTTCAACCTGTTTTTCAAAGGAAGGAAGAATCTGACCTGAATATGAACTGATGATAATAAGTACTGTGCTTAGTGAGCTGAAGCACAGGAAAATTTATTTTTTGTACAAATACATTTTTTCTCTGTTTTGGTTTCAGACTTCATTTAATCTCCAAATGGTAACACTATTGACATTAAATACTGAGATTATAATAAAYTGACTGTGACTGTTTTCTGAAAATATGGTCCAGAATGTAATAATAAAGCTAATAAATAATGTATCTTAGAAAGYTCACAAATATAATTTATGACAACTTGGATTTTATTTCTTTTCCTTTTCAAGAAGTTTCCTGTGATCTAACTGGAAAAAAAAGAAAAAAGAAGTTGTAGCACTATGTGTCCTTAGACCCTGGTATAGATGGCACACAAAAGGAAGCTTGTCCTTTTGGGACCTGGCTCTGAATCAATTACAGACGACAGAGAAATACTCTTTTGTGGCTGCTAAAGTTCAGGAATGAAATCTGGCAGGCTTAGCCAATTCCCTAATGCAGCATCCACATTACCAACATCAAATTGGCAGCTTTTGCCTGTCCCAGTGGGGACAGGGTAATGAATAGATTTAGTTAAGGTGTCCTGACTCATCTACAAAGTGCCTGGTATGTGCACCAAGACTCTCCTGTATAACTTCCAAAAAAGTGTCATTCAAAGAAAAATGAAGTTAAGAAGGTTTGCTGGCTAGCASTGGTACAGCACACGACTGAGCTTCAGCCTGCCCCAGCTGCCCTAGAAAAAGCTTCTGTTCATTTTCCTTTCAACTGCTAAATGGTAGGCACTGTAAGAAAAGTACATTTCTCATAATCTATGATTTTTCACTACATTTTCAAAGAAGATAATATCTTCATGATCATCACGTTTTACTTTTTTTTTTCCTTGTCACTTCAAAATGATTTACACCATGAAAAACACTGCTTGGTCTAACGGTAATTTTAGGTGACTTTRCTTGGAATGAGGCACTGTCATTCTTGAGTCCCCAGGCACTGTGTTTATGAATTTCCAGAGAGATACAAACACACTATTCCCATCAGGCTCTTACCCTCACTGCATTGACTGTGGAAGACTGACAATGGATCCAAAAGAAACTACATCAGAAAGCCCAGTGGAATCCAGATTCTACAGGTGGGATTCTTTCCGCAAGTATCTCTAAATATCTACTTTGGTTTTGTTTTTGCTTTAATAGAGATCGTTCTTAAAATTTCCTAACAGTTATTTCTAATGCAAACCCAAAGAAATGGAACAATGCTTAACTCCAATTGTATTTAATTTTTTCTATTCTCACTTGTATCCCTAGAATCCATGTCAATGCTCAGGGGAAAAAAAATCTAATAAAACAAGGGCAAAGATTTTGTCTTCTTACACACCCTCATCTGTTTAACCTTCCCTTTGCCTTCATTCACAAAAAGGAAAGATAATAAAATAACCTAGGTTAAGTTCAAGTTTCCTTGTTTATTTTGGTTGCTTCTGCAAAGATTAGTAACCTTCACAGACCCAGAAGGCACAGGTGATCCAGTGCAATGGAACGACAATAAAAAACCAAAGTCATTTGAGTCATTGGAGTGATTTTTTGGACTGTTCCTTTCAATATGAAATGGAACTCTGAGTTTTTGAAGGGTTTGTGTCAGTAATTCTTATCTTCAAATACTGTAAATCAAGTTCTATTTCACTGTGCAAAATTGTATTGGACTGGTGTCTAATGTGTTAGGAACTGAGCCCATGTGCACAATTATRAATATGTGGATGTGGATGTGCAGTCTCCATAGGAATTGTTTGTTCTTTCAATACTTTCAGATTAGTAATTGATTTGCTGCCATGCAGAAGTCCCCCAAGGAATTACATTAGAGAATCATTTCAAGTATTTGCAGAACCTCCCAAGCAGAACACGTTATAAATGTTAAACGCAGAGAGATACCACCCATTTTTCACCCTGGCTGTGATAAGCAATATGGAAAAAAGAAAGAGAAAAAAAGTCTCAATAACAAAATCCACATTGAAAAGTTAGGCACTTTGAACTTTCCCATCACCTTACCAGTGTTTCCCCACAGGCTGTCTAAAAGACAACTCAGCAATGTCTGAATGGGGCTGCACACAATGGCTCCTTCACAAGTAGGTCTTTAATTGATTACGGCTGTGTTTATAGAAGCAGAAGAGAATTTACTCAAAATGACAGATTGCCTTTAGTGTTAAAATAGTTTAGTAATGTTAATGGTAAAGGAGGTCCCSGCCACCTCCTCTTCAGCTGCATGAAGCCCTGAAGATGAGCTCTTTGTTACTGCAGCCCCCAATCGCGTTTTGCTTTCCCTCCTCCCCTCCCGGCTCCAGGGGCCGCATCAGCCGGGCACATTCACACCGAGAGCGGCAGCTGGCTGCTCCTGCAGAGGGGAGAGCCTGCGAACCCGCACATTCCATCGGAAACACGAGAAAATACCAGAACACACTGCACAAACCTCCGGCAACACATCCCCGCACTCTGCCCGCGCCCCCGCTCGGGAACCCGCGGGGCAGTGCTGGAGAGGCGGCCGAAAGGCCAACCCCGAGCGGGGGATGCGCGGGGGATGCTCGGGGGATGCGCGGGGGATGCGCGGGGGATGCGCGGGGATGCGCGGGGATGCGCGGGGGATGCGCGGGGATGCGCGGGGGGTGCGCGGCTTCTCCCCGCTCGTATTGGAACAGCCGCAGTGACCAGGGCCCGCTGCGGCGGAGGATGTGCTGGGAGGCTGGGAATGCGGGATTGCTGGGAGCGCTGGGAATATGGGATGTGCTGGGAGCGCTGGGAATGCGGGATGTGCTGGGAGCGCCCCGGCCCCCGCCCCCTCCCGCGGGCGGCATTTCCCGGCCAACACCGGCCCCTGGCGGCGGAGCGCGGCCGCGGCGCCGGGAATGCTCCCGCCGGGAATGCCGACCCAGCTCCCTCCCTCCCTTCGGGAATGCCGGCCGGGCTCCCTCCCTCCTTCTCTCCCTTCGGGAATGCCGGCGGGGTCCCGCGGGGAATGCGGCGGAGCCGTGGTGACGCGAGGCTGAGCGTCACAGCACGGGCGGCTTTCAGTATTTTACAAAAAACACCTTAGAGCCTTATCGCACCTGCCAAGCCCGGAGGCGACTGTCATCCTTGTTTTCCTGATATTATTAAAAAAAATAATTAAGAAAATATTCTCGTTTCTCACCCCCCTCCCCCCACTCCATTTTAAAGTCCCCATGAACAAGGAGTTAACTCCCGGGGTCTCAGAGTAAATCAATTGACAATGATGAGCCATGGAGTTCATACACCTGGTTTCTTCCTTTTCCATAAAAGAAAAAGAATGATTTTAAAGTCTTCTATTTGGTGCGAATGCAGCTGAATACTGAATAAGTTGATG
>NW_026623269.1:2655403-2657958 GCF_030028575.1 Malurus melanocephalus | reverse complement strand
AAAAAAAACAACCAAAGATTAGAGATGATGCTGTGTAATTACTCTTTCTTTGGAAGGCAATGTTAGTGTCATCAGACGCTGCATTCGATTGAACACCAAAGATTCTTAAAATGGATTCTTCCTTTCATCTATGTGACTTCTAGTATCAGGAGAGAGCTATCATAAGTAAATGATGGCATTCYAAACAGATGTTAATGGGTCAGGTGAATATGATCAATAGCCAAATACCCTAAAGAAGACTCGGGGGTTTAAATATCCCTGCCAAATACCTYCTAAGCTCTGATTGTGCTGAATGCCTCTTGATTGGAAACCACATTGTCTGACGCTTTTTAGTGAATTTGTCTTTCCCAGCTTTGAGGCTTGACTTGCCACTGAATGACTCATCATGCTGCCTGCTTATATTGTCATGCTGAAATATGCTACTGGAACAACTTAACCATCTCTTAGAGARTAGCAATATCTGCATTGTATATGAGGGAAGAATTCACATCAGTCCTCTGAGTCTGCTCAAGAGCAGAACCTTATTTTTATTTTTCATTCTCCATTATGACTGTGTTTGCGTATTTTTTTCTAAAGACTCGACAAAGAATGGAACTACTCAGGCGAACCTGAAATATAAAAATATGTCCTTAAAAAAAAAAAAAAGAAACAAAAACATTTCCAGTTTGCAGTTTTGGAAAATACAGATCACCTAATGCTGGTAAAAACACAAATATATTCAATAGATATGGGAAGACCAAAAGCAAACATTAACCATCAAGAAGTAATAGTCTTGCAGCAGTCTAACGCAGAGTACATATTTATGCGAGAAACTTGTGACAGAARCAATATATCTCATGTGAACTCACAGAACTATAAATACATGCTCCTTCTTTAAGCCACAGGAAATGTCAAAGTTGTCAATTCCTCGTACAAACACAGTCAGAAATTAAAAAATAACTATATGCAATATTTGCTCTTGCAGATGTAAAACCCATTCAGGAACCAACTCCAGAAAAGTAGGATTAACCCTCCAGCCATTAACATTAACAGTCCATCCTGATAGACAGGAAAAATCAGAAAAAGAAATCTCCAGGTGATTTTATGAGCTTGTTCCTGAGTGCATGAGTTAGGGGGCTCTCTTATCATCAGTTTGGCTAATGACTAATTACTACAGCTATTTCTGTCCCTGAACATATAAAATTGCCTTTGCTATATATCTGCTTACAATCCCTGTAGCCAGCAGCCTAGAAGGGGAATCTGGCCTTTGATTTTTAAATATTGGAAAGGCTAATAAATGTTTGTGCCTAACATATAATTAACCTATGAGACTGCCTGGCACAGGCTACTATTCTGACAGATGCAAAAGCAGATTAAAAATCACACTCCACAGGAATAATACTYGCAGTAGCAGTAGCTAGGACAAAATTTATAATGAGATCTGTCAGTCATGGGGCTTTGAGGAATATATTTCTTTCCTTGCWCAGAAACAGGAGTGTTTATTACAGCATTATGCAATCTGCTGCTTGCTWCTTTTCCTTCAAAACCTGTCATTAGCTGGGTACAAAGTAGTGAACAAGATGGAATAATTAGTCTCCTCTTGTTAGACATTTCTTTCACTCTTTGCCATTGGAAAAGTATGTGAGTAAAGTCAAGGAAGCACYGAGGAATTGCCTGGGCCCTGTTTGGAATGGAATTCTTATGAGACCTTTAAATTATGACTTATTTTTGTTTAATAAATGTATTAGTGGAAATGAGGCTTAAATTGATCTTGAAAACCAAGGAAAATATAAACAACTTTATTAATCTCTTTCTCAAATGAGMTAAAACTATTTCCTTTGATTTCATAGCATCATTACCATTTTCTCTTTGTCCACCTAGAGCACACCTAACGTACTTATATTAAAAAATCCTGTCTATTATCAAGCTTGTGTCCCTACTCTTACATTAGTGGGTGCCAGGACAGAAGGCTCATTCTGACTGGAGGCTAAAATGGTTTGGTGCTTTCCTAGAAGATAGACAGACTAAAAGCTACAATATTTCATAAGTTTTCTCACAGCAGACCTCTGAAAAGTATCTAAATGAAGATATGCAGGAAAAACTGGATACTCTTCTTTGTGGCTGCTTCCATTCTCCATGGCTTTTTACTCTATTTTCATTCTTTCTTTTAATGAAAAAAAAAAAAGTAATCGCAAATATTTTTCCTTTTCTTATTGCATCATTGAAGGCATGACAGCAGTTTCAGATGATTGGTGTGGCTTATCAGCACACTACAAATTAATGTTGGGAAAGGTAGTAACATCTACCCTTCATCTCCCCTCTAGTTACTCTAGGTCACACATTTTTAATAATCAGCAACTGAAAATAGTTAGCATTCTGTACATTCAAAAAAGTCTGTCTATCCCACCCTGAGCTTAATTGCAATATATTGATTATTGAAGGTACATTTATATGTAGCTAGCATTCATTTGTACTTCATGAAATTGTMATGACATATATTCATAGCAAATTCAATCATAGTGTAATGATAAATGCTACTTATTACTCATTTCATACTTTGCTGAATCTTATTTTCT
>NW_026623269.1:2610386-2655318 GCF_030028575.1 Malurus melanocephalus | reverse complement strand
TATTTCCTTTAAGCCCGGTGTCATCTGCAAATCTCTGGCAACTTTTACATATCAAACATTGCAGTTAACAAATTTATTCATTTTTTAAGCAAATACAGAATCTTTGATTTGGGACTGTAACCTACAAACTCTAGTCTACATGAATAAATATTCATCTTGAAAACACACTTCCCCTTTCTTCTGCTACATRAAATCTGATTAACATATAATTGACAGTAATTTATAACTGAGCTGTATCTTTCTGATGCTCTCAGAAAGTATTTGTTACAGATAGAGCTCCTTGGCTAAACAAAAGCAGTGTAGTAAATATATTAAAAATAACACTGTAACTTTGGATACACGTGTAAGTTACTCTCGGTGCAACAGCAGCAAACCCAAACATATCCAACATTTATGTGTTTCTGGAGCACCTGATTTTCACTGCAACCTCACATCTTGAATGCACCTGATGTTTGAATTTCCTAAAAAGAAAAAGATGAAAGATAAAAATACAACCTAAGTATAGTAGAGCCAGATCTTTGCAGTATTAAATTGGCACAGATCCATTGACAATCCAATTTCAATACAGAAAAGCACAGTAAATCAACTGAGTAACTAAGATTTTAAAGTAAAATCAGTAAAAGTCAGTACATTTACATTTCAGTGTATAACGCTTTTCTAATTTGCTTGGGTAAATGGASATAAAACCAAGACTCCTGAAGCAAAAACTGAAATATTGACTGGGAACATACTTTATATATTGTATGTTTAACTGTTAYTGTATGATAGCTGCTATGCATAAAATTAATGGATTTTTTTTCCATTTAAACAGCTGGATACTTTTGTCATCACCATTAAAAATCTGTCTACAGATTCATAGGTTACACAGRGTGGAAACAGATAAAGCAGGAAACTGTACATGTTAGAGGTGACTAAATTTGTTTGCATATTGTAAAATAATTCAATTTACTGGATTGGCACTAATTTTATATCATTTGACCTGGTGATTACATGACCTTTGCATTCAGCAGTTCAACTTGTGAAATGATGAATACAACTACATTTTAATCTAAGCAATTAAAAACAATGACATGGGAAAATTTTAATCAGAATTTGTTGGATCTTCGTATTCCATAAAGAGTCCTGTGAGAATGTCAGGATAAAACTTCAGAAACAGCAAGCTTAGCAATCACCCGAAGACAAAAAAGTTGAATAAAGATGTATTCTATCTTCCTAAGTCCCTAAACCAAGATCGACCGTGCTCAAATCAGCTCCATAAGAATTGAACAGTGTGGATAAAAGGGCATAGCTGAGCAGGAGGCCACAGTCCCAAAGGCAGAATGACATCCTGAGCACACAGAAAGCTGTAGGTTTRCCCTTTGGAYGTGTGGAAACACAGGGGGTGGCTGTGCACCTCCTCAGCCACATAAGCAGACAGAACAGGCATCTYCTCAAGCAGAGGAAATGCCCCAAAGATGGGGAGAAAACAAAGAGAAATGAGTGGTTTTGTTTAAAAAGATCAAAGATTGCTCTGAAATACAAATCCACAGAATACAGTGGTTGTATAGATTAGACTGTTAGTGGTAAAATAGCTGAGAACAGCTACAGAACTCACCTACTCCAAAATCACACATTTAGTTCTATGAATATGTCTTAGCTGTCTGACGTAAATATCAGCTCAGAGAATATCTAAAATAAAGAGGCTATACCGTATTCACACTTTAAAGTGATACATCTTCTGGGGTGTGAGCTGCTCATAATAAATGGACAATTTTGTGAGGAGAACTTTAAAAAATGCCACTGTTTTAATGAGGCCCTGGTGTCCTCCCTCCCCAGGAGGATCCTGTCAGGACTGGAGCAGTGCTGTGGCGCTTGYTGTTGTTCAACCCAAATTGAGCATGAAGAGAACTAGAGAAACAGGAATTTCCTTGCTCCCCTTGTGATGCAGGCAGTTAGATGGGGATGTGTTAAATGAGTTTAATGTGTGGCAATCCTCTAGAGCTGCTCTGCCCACTCTGACTGGAGCTCTGCCCATCGCTGAAGTGTGGTGCCAGCTGGGCAAAGCAGCAGAGCTGGGTCATAGCTTTGCTCTGGGCCTGCTGAAATTCCACACACGTGGTTTGGGGTCAGAAAATGAGATTATGTTAACAACTSCAAATATGATACAGGCTAAAGAATATCCCTTACTAATCTCTGCACCAAGTTGTTCAGCTGGGCACTGAGTCTGATCCAGCTCTTGGTGACAGCTGCAGGACTTTTTCAGCTGACAAAAAAGGATTATCTTTGATGGTGGGCCCTTAGGAGAATGAGCAGGACTTTCACTGTGTTATTGGGAGGGACATTTTTTCATGTGATAATTTGCATGGATTTTAGCTGCTTTTGCAAGGTACCTTTGGGGAATATGAGTTTCAGTGAATCAGCGCCACTTGCTCACAGCATCTGGACATCTCTGTATCTAAACCCTCATGTGCTGTGCCTAGCCAGTGGTTTGATATCATCCACAGGCAAAAAACAATCAGAAGGAGGGGATGGTATGTGACAAATGCAATGCCTTGCTCTACTGTAGTAGTTTTTAAAGGTATTGTGATTGCTGCTTTTTCTTCTATTACAACTTTTTATTGACTGAAGGTTCATGTTCAGCAAAATATTTACATAAAAGGGCTTACTTTTATTCTTTGTGTTACACAAATAATGTAAGGATTATCCCATGTCCAGGAGGCACTAGTTWCCTGCTCTTTATAAACTCAGCTTTGTCAGAAGACTCTTGCTTCTCCATGGTACATGCTGGAATTGATAAGTCAGGTTTTACATGGAAAAAGTGGGAGAGCCTAATTCAAAATATGCTCTGTACCTTGCTGAGCTTTCTCTCAAGAGCTGCTTTTTTAATGATTGCATGTTCCTTATACACACTGGACCAGTGCACTTTATGTATTGCAATATGTGTACAWATCCTAAATTAATCTATTTACACATTCTGGGGAAACTCATTGCTCCCTGTAGTTATGTGAAGCATGTTCCTGTCTGTGGCCAGTGTGCCCAACATCAGTCACATTCACACCAGCTTGTTTTAATCATCTTACTCAGATGCTATTTCAGATATTAGTTTCCCTGAGAAATTACAGACTGATCCACCCTTTAAAAGTGACTTTTTATTTTTGTTGCCTACCAAGAGTCTTCAGCTCCCACTGTAAGCACCTAAGATGGATACATAAGAGTAGGTGATAATGATCTGAAAGCCTGCCTCTAACAATGCAAGCTATTCCTTAGTGAGAATCTTTCTTCACATAATTCCCTGGTGTTTTCCCAATCTGATATACTTATTTTAAACACCAGAGCAGTCTAAATATATCAGTGGACACAGATGTTTTCCATTGCACACATCCTCTGCAGGCTTTATTAAATTGTCTGTAACTAAACAGCAGGAATGAGGCTCCTCGTTGTGTTATGCTTTTTTTTCTGGTTTGTTCTCCTGGGCAGGCCTGGGTGGCACACCCGGGTTGGGACAAACCCTGGCACACAGGGAATCCTGCTGTGCTCCTCCACTCGTTGGAAACCATGGAGAGGATTCCAGGGCTTACAGTTCAAATCCCAAAATGCACAATGGCTATTTTTTTCCCCATATAATAATTGCAAAGCCTTTATGATCATCTGGTTTTGTACAGAGCCCTAATTAAAATAAAAGCTTGGTGTTGGCTCATAACTGGCTTGCGATCYCCTCACATGCTCAACTTACCTTCTGCATTTTGCTTTTATTTGCCCCTTCTTGCACATTTTGCTTTGCCAATAGATGCCACAGTTAGCTTGCCAAATTGCTAGTTGGAAATTGCATTTACAGTTTCCAAATTACATGTCAGGTTTCCATAATACCTTAAATAGACRAACATTTGAAGAAAGTTTCAACAATACGGTCTTAGATTTTCCTGCCTACTGAGGAAATTTTGCCAAGTAAACTCTGAAAAGACACGGGTTTGGGATGAAAATCAGGTCTTTGTTATTTACATAATCAAAGGCCTTGGTCCTCTTTTTCATGTAATTCTTGAAGTTATGCAGACATAAAAAAAAAAAAAAAAACCAATATATTTCTGTGGAAATATACCTAATCCTAAGCATATTTCCCATGTGGAAAAAGGGACAGATAATTTACCAAGAGTAAGAATATTTTATCTATGTAAATCTATCTACACATTTTAATATCATTATATATTCAAACCATGCCCATTATAAGGAAATTAGGACTGTAATAAATTTCTTAGAAAATGTTAAAATGAGAAATTAAAAACTTTGGTTCCTCATAATGAATGCAGACATTTATGTCCTGATTTGACATAAACAAAAATCASAGCTAAGAAGGTCATTCAAGATCATAAAATGCAAATATTATTTTCTTACCATGTGGACCAGAAAAATTAATTCTGACAGTTTGTCCATCCAAATACTCTAGGTAAAGAAACATAATTTATCGTTTGTAATTTTGACAGGAAAATTATTTTCTGTTRTTCTTAAAGACCTACTCTACCAAGTTGAATATTATAAAAAGTGAAGATTATCACACTTTCTCTAACAGGACTCATTGTTCTCCTGCTGTCATACATATGTGWTATGACCCTTAATAAGAGGGAGTTGGAGTATATAAATGATAACACACATTCCTGTATGCTCCTCTATGATGAAGTGAAAGCCTTCACAATGAGAAATAACAATTATTTGAGAAAACAATGGACAGAGGGGAAGCATTTTTGGGTCACCCACTCAGATGATTGCAGAAATGCTGATGTTTTAAATGCATCATTATACACAATGTCAGATGTCTTTTCTCTCTTAAAACTTTACCACTCAGTTCAAACTGCAGAGCTATGAGCTTTGTGAATATGGAAGAACATGAGTCATCTGTATACATGACTCATGTAKATGTCCTTGGTAAAGATTTTATTGCAGATACTGATGGATAATTAACCGCAAGGACTAAGTGAGGTCAAATAAACAATGCAAGATTCTACAGTGAGAGTGTAGACCTCCTGTTAACTGAGAAAATCGCTGGGAAATCTCCAAACCGGACCACCCTGCCATGACATTCTCTTCCCACTTGCTGTGCATTCCTCCCCTTTGGACTTTTAATACTTTGTGCCAAATACCAGCAGTGCCAGCACCTGGTGTAAGCAGGGTGTGAGACCCGAGCAGTACAAGAGGTCTCCTTTGGGGCAAGGACAAGCCAATGATGCTGTTATGGGATGTCATCCTGCTTGCCCGTGTGTGGCACAGCTTGGGTGACACTGGCAGTGTCATTAATCAGAAATGCTTTGATGCTCCATCAGCTGCTCTTTGCCAGTTTTCCCAATGGAAAAAAGTTTTTGCAACAGCATATAGCAAAATTAGAAYATATTCTGTAACTTTTATGCAAACAAGTTATTTTCAATGGTAGAATGATTTTAAATAAGGGTCAACAAGATTCATTTAAATTGTTAAAACATTGCTAAATAGAGCAAGTTTTTAGCAGTTAAACCAAGTCTCTCAGAAGAGAATTCACTTCATTTACCATCTGCTGCTGGTTCAAAAGGTGCAAAGCCATCAAGATAAACATTACAGCAGAAACTCCACCACTTTACAGATTAAACACTCAGTTTTGAACAATAGACAAGTTAATGCACATATATACATTCCCATTGAGCTYATGCTATTATTACATAACCAATTTTAAAGAGATAAGAAACCACACTGCACATTGGTAGACTTATCAAAGATAAGGGAAAATTTGTTAGAAAAAGAAATTAAAAAAAATGTTCATAATAAACTTTTTTTTAAAAGACTTCCCCTAAATTTTATTCAATCTATCCACACTGCCTGTATCTGTGGATTAGACTGGACATTCTGCTGTGAATATTCAATATTGGGAGGCTCAAGCTGAAGTTTCCTTTACATGATACTGATCCTTTGTCTCAAAGCAATTCCTGCAGACTGTGGCTGTCTGTGACAGCTTCCATAAAAACAGTGTGAAAGGAAGTATTGCTTCAGCATATTTAAATTACATACAAGTTTTCCAAAAGTCACCGAAATTAATGGAAGGAACTTTTTATACTTCAACAGACAGTGGGTGAGGCTGAGCAGCTTCAATGTCCCAATCCATAAATGGAGTAGTGCCCCTGTGCTGTTCCAATAGTGGGACCTCGGCCTCACTTCAGACCTGGTACCACAACCTGGCAAGGTAAGCAAGCTGGAGAAGGTCTGAAATGAGAGTAAAGATGCAAGGACTAGGTATGAATAGACCTCACAGGTGAGAGGTATTTTCCTATTTATACATAAATAAGATAAATAGTGATAGCACCAGACTTGGCTGCTTGTCACAAGCTCACTGAACCTGTTGTAAGTGTTCTTGTCTTGCACCTCTGAGGCACTGATTTCCTGCTGTCTTGTGTCTTGTGCAGACACTTGTCTCAGTGCCAAATGCCTTAAACTGTATTGGCTGTGATGGATGAGCTTCATTTGCAGCAGCTCTTTTGCAGATTGCTGAGACATCTTTGATCTCTCTTGCTATGTACCTGGTCAGCAAAAKAGAAACATCAGCAAGATGCAACTTTCTTAGACTTTTTAGCTGATGTTACATTTTAGAAAATGATATCTTTTATGTATGGTTTCACTCACATAACTGCTTCCTGATGCCTTCCTTGCTTCTTAGATGTGACATTACTCTAGGCAAGCCCACAAACACAATATCCTGTCAATTCTGGATGCCTGCAGCATAAAGGAAGGGAAAACCAGCTTTTTTTCCTGCATGGACTAGAAAATATTGTTTAACTGGATTTTTGATGCAAAAGCAGCAGAGTTCAGTGGCAATTCAATCCTATATTAAAGTAAGATTAAGACTTATTGCAGACTTCTGGTGACTTGATAGCTGTGGCAGGATTTTGCTGAATAACAGGAGCAAAGACTCTTTTCTAAGTGTTTTAAAAATAAATCATGCAAGTACAGACTGTACTAGACACTGCACAGAAGAGYGGCTTAGCACAATCTAATGCTCATGGAAAGCACAGCTGTCCAAGATAATTAAGAAAATCCTGGGAGATCTGCAGCTTGGTCAGCTCGTGAATGGCCAGCACATTGCAGTGCTGGGGCTGAAGGCTGATCATGTTCTCACTCTTGTACTCACTCTTTCCAGCTAAATGGTAACCAGGAGGCACAAGAGATTATCAGTAAAGTGGAAATCAAATTCTGTCTGTTCCCATCTTCTAGCAATGTAGCACCAACACAAGGTATAAAGCTTTCTASACTCCTACTTTACTCTGAGTTATGTACTACCAGCTCTCACTCTATAAAATTACAGGGAACTACATTATTTTCACTTCACTATTAAGCTTCTGTGAATTACTTTTATTTCTCTCATCACTTAATGAATTTACAGTATGTACATTATAAGTAATAGAAGAAGTACTTTTACATATGAAACTACTTGAAAGATCTTAATTTTGGATTCATTTTTATTTAATCATACAGAAGTACAGTTACTAAAAAAAATTCCTATAACTCATTTCCATATCTCCTTAATAGGCCAAGCAAACAGGTTGTATTGTGCCTACTATAATTTTGTGTTTAATGGTGACACCCATAGCTAACAAGACCATTCCTGATGCTCTTACAACTACAGTATTAAGCACCAATGACAGATTCATTTTGCARTATACATCACAGAGAATTACTCTAGTTCACTGATATTCACTGGGAATTTCTCTTCTTCAGTGGTGAGGGTTTTAAATGCAGAAAAACTATGTTTTATGCCATGTTAATAAACAATACACTCTTCAAGAGAAGAGTACATTTTCTTAACTTGAAACCTGGTGTTGGGATTTGAAAGTTATAACTTATTCTGAGCCTTACACTGTCTGCAGTGTAGAGCACTTTTTCTGGYTTTCCAGCTAGAGCATTTCTGTAATGCTAGAATAACACAAGCCAAATGGATTTAGAATGGAAAGACATGAATTTGTCTACAGAGAGTTTTGGTATAAAGTAAAAATATAATTATCAGAGACTTCTTTTCCACTGGCTGTTTTTCTGAAACTCAGCATTTATGGATGTGGAGACTTTGTCTTCAATTGAGGGCATTTCAGGTTTTGCTGGGGTTTTTTTTTGCTTATATCATGTATGCATTGCCCTGAGATATTTATACATAAAAACTAAGACTAGAATAACTTGTAAAAATACAGCTGGAGAACCAGGAAACACATTAGAATAAATACATTAAAATCCGTATGGTTGCTTTCTGAAATGCTAATCTCTTCAAGCATGTTGGGATAGCTAAAAGCAATGAAACAACTCAGTTTGCAACGCAAAACATGTTTTTATTTTTATTGCTGGTAAAGGGACAGTACTATAAAAAAGACAGATATGCAACAAAAATGTTGCACTATTGTTTATTGTATTCAAATACAAGGACACCAAATTTGTAAGTTAGTCTTTTCCACGGTTATGGACAGAATCCAAGCAACTTGCTCAGTATTTTATTATTTACTGCTTGCTATTTATGAAAGAACACTTGCATAGAAGTGGAAGGTTACCTCAGCTTTTTACATTTGTACTGTGGGATACGTTCCCTGTCTGGGAGATATTACAACTTAACAGATGTCTCCCAGATGGTTCTGTGATCCAGTCACACACAGAAGTCAGGTCAGCAACTTCGGAAATAAAATTCAACTCACAGGAAATACTTATAGTTGATTCAGCATGCAGCAATATGACCTTCATTAGTGCTTAAGGAAAAAGAAGAGAAAAAGCTTACAAACTTAGAAGAGAAAGCTTTTGGTGAAAATATCAGAGAAACTTTTAGTTTGGCATTCCTAAGGCTTATTCAAAGTTTAAAAAAACAAACAAACAAAAAAAAAACAAAAAAAAGAAAGAAAAAGGTTTAATAGCCTTAGAATAATGAACTTTCTGGTTAAAATAATAATGAAACTTCCTGAGGTCTACTCAATGTAAAAAAAAGTCTTCTCAACTTTGGTGGAAAACTGAAACAACTACTAAGGGACAAATGACATTAGCATGGAATAATTTTATCTCCTGTCTGCTTTTTGCCATGTAGACACCTGACTTAGTTGCTCTGCAAACACTACATTCAAATGACAATAAATATTAATGTACATAGGTATCTATTTGAGGTGTTATTCACAAAGACTAATTTCATGATCCCTAAGGCCAACACAGAGAACAGAGGTACCAAAAGTGGTCTGTGTAATACATCTCTTCTTGGGCAGGGGAGCAGGAGCATCTCAGGCACATTAAAGAAAGTGAAACAATCCTGCTCTTGGGTTAGCTCCCAGCCACACCAGCAAGCAGAAACCCCATGTGGTGGGACAGCAGGAGCACTCAGCTGGCACAGGGAGCACAGCAGAGCATATATGCTYGTAATGTTCACAAAGAGGCCACAAAAGAAAACAGATGACTAAAACTTGCACTTGTATGAGGTTTTAGTTAGGAGTGTCATCTTTATTTCAGCGTCATTCAATATGTGCTCCATTTTTTAGGAWGCTTTGAAGCATTCTTGCCACACACCAAATTAATTTTAAATTGGCTGGTGTGGTACTTATTAGTGCCAAATGTAAAAATTAGTTTTAAAAYGGATTTTCATATTCTGAAGGTGTATGGTACATTTAAAAGGTTTTACAGAATGCCAAGGTCACTGTGCTCATGTCCTCTTGGTGTCAGAGCTCTCAAGGCTCCAAGAGGCTTTAGGACCAGCTCCACTCACAGCCTGGCTGTTCTGCTCAGCTCCACTCTGAACAGGCTGTTCTGTTCTTGCCTTCCCTCAGTGAGATGCTGCCCACTGAGGCTTATTCTTGTGCAGCTTGTCTTTAGTCTTCAGTATTACCTTCTCATTATGCAGCGGTAATTAATATTTATTCGATTTTATTTTATCTTTCTGTTCTAGATTTTCTAAACCTTTTTCTCTTCAGTTTTCCAGGTGATTTTGGTTTGCCCYTCTTTTCATACCCTTCTTCTCAGGTTCTCTTTAGGCCTCCTAGCAGTGAATCTCACTWGTCTCTCAAATTCCCCTGTCTCCTTCCTCTAGGAAATCCCTGACTGTTGGCTTCAGTAGAACTGCTTCATGCCTACCCTTGATGAATGAAGATTTATGACTTCATCTGTCCCTAAATCAAGCACTTCCTCAGGTGGCTTCCCCACAAAATACATCAGAAGAATTTTACAGAAAGTGAAAGGGAGGGAAGACTCTCTGGATATAAGAGAAGTAATAATTTATTACATACTCTTAGTGAAATCCAAGAAAGGTCACTGCTCTTAGAGGATTGAGGAGGAGTGGGGGGTTGGGTGTGGAATAAAATGCCAAGCTCTCCCTTAAATAGAATCTTAGGTTCACAAATCACAAGCTCTTCCTCTTTAAATTATTTATGCAAAGTTCCTCTTGCTGAAATTATTGCTGAATGAACAGAAAGGAAAATGTCAACATGGTTTGGTTTGGTTTGTTTTTTTCCTGAGCTTAAGTTCTGGARTAAGTAATTAGAAGAACGTTTTGTAGCAAATGCAGTGTTTGACAGATGTGCTTCTTTCAGAGCCAACAAGAAGCTTCCTCCACTAACTGAAGCTTATGCAAAGAGTAAATAAGGACCTGCTATTCAGCTCCTTCCATCAGGGGGTATKGATCAGAAACATTACTAGGAGATTTCATGAAACCCATGCAGGCTTTGTGGTGTATTTTTCACACTGATAAACCAATTTACAAACAAAAGGGCTAGATGTGGAAAAAAAGGAAAATAAAAACCACAAAGCCAAACAATTACAATTAAAAAAAAAAARAAAAAAAAAAGGCAAAAGAAAAAAGAACACTACACCAACAGGAAAAAAACAGTGCAAACCAAAGCCCCCAAGTGCAGCTGACTGTGGCCACCCAGGGACAGTGGGCTCTGCTTCAGCACCACTCTTGGAAGTAGCACCAAAGCAGCTTCCTCTTATTCCTRTTGTTACAGTGGCAAGGGGCAGCTCTATCATGAAGAAAACAATTATTTCCCCCTCACCCAACATTCATTTTCACATCTTTCTCGTCCAAGTGTYTTGTTGAACATGAGATTGTAGTTTGTTTGAATTTTATTTTCCCACTAGGTAAAGCATTGAAAGTGTCAGGTATTGGTTCAGTACAAATTCTTTTTCTATGACAGGAATCAAACAACAGCAACCAATGTYTTTACATTTCCAAATCTTCCCTTTGTCTTTCTGATTGTCAAGAGCTATTTTTATGACCTCCTGACTGCCATGTTCCCAAGGCTGTGTTCAACAGTGCCTTGTTTCCATTTGTTCCACCATTTCATTTCATTGCTATATCCCTACAGCAGATGCAGACGCTACTTCAGTAATTAAAAAGGCAGTATTTCTTCCTCCTCAATTAAGGAACTAAGARTAGGAAATTCCAATGATCCTCTAGACAGAGCATGCCATCTGCCCATTCTCCTTTGATGTATGGTAAGTTTAAATTGCAGCTTTCCTGGTGGGTTTCTGATCTGAACTATATTGAACGCTTAGACTTCAATCCAGSCAGTAATTAACGGGACTAATGTGCTTCCAGCTCATTCCTGAAGGGCTCTGCTTGAGGCAGTGTCWGCACCAGGCCCGTGGAAGCTTTTGGCAAAGGGAGCAGTCTGTATGTAACACTCACTGCAGATACTGGGATCCCGTGAAACTCCGTGGACTGGCCTTGGCCTAAGTAGCCTGRTCTGAAAAGTATTTTTAGGAAAAAAGGTTTACTGAGATTGTGATCTTTCATTTACAGAGCTCTTCCAGATCCTTCCGGAAGCAGACAGAGGAAGACAATGTCATGCTTCACTGCATGAATTTTATTGAAATTGCWSTGCAAAAGTTACTGTTCTAAATGTRTAAACAACTTTGTTAGCCCTGGAGTTATTTTATCTGGAAAAAGAATGTTTGTCTCAAGGGGATAATTAATACTCAAATATCATAATATAAACATAAAAATAATTTGTTTTATAAAAGCTAGGGGAAAAAAAAGTGGACATGAGAGTGTGCACTTGAAAGCCTTTCAAAGCAGTCATACTCTTATTCAGTAGAACCAGAGTAATAACATGCTAGATAAAAAATCTAATTAGGATACAACAAGCAGGTCCTAAGGGGAAATAAAGCCATTTATAGTTGTGTCTTAAATGAAGCAGAGCTGCAAAGTAAATTTTATAGACACTCTGCACTGGAAAGAATTTAGCCACTGGTAAATATCCTTATGTTTTGCTGTTTGGCTTAAAAAAGTGTCCTCTCATTCTCTTATTCATCCCCTTTTAAAAAAGACCTGACTTCAATCTCTAGGCTGACTTTGGCACAATATATAAAGTGTAGATGTACACATCAGATACTGATTGTTTGGGCTCTTCTATTTATCAGTGAAAGCAGGTGAAGTCCACTTCATTCCCATATGAAATTCGTTATCTTTTCTGTGATTTACACAAAGCCTTAGTGATAAGTAAGCTGCTGTAATTCAAGTCAATAAATCTCCAGAAGACTTTTAAAGTTATCAAAGAAAATTCTTTTTGCAGCAGAGAAGCTTCTTCCCACCAACAATATTCAGACAGAGAAGTGAATTTAGTTACTAGCATTAAAAAATAGAGTTGAGAGACAGTGAAAGAAGTTWAAAAAATTCACTCAAACAAAATGGAAGTCTTTTACAATATGAGACTCCTCAGAGTCTGGGAAAGGTATAGATTTATTTAAATGGAAATTATGGTGATGAAGCCTCATGTATAGTTGTATATCAATAGTTTTAAGACCAGAATATTCCAGGTAGATATTCTTATAAATACATCATGCAGTACCTGGATTCAGTGGGACTATTGGTGAAAAAAAGGGTATAAATTGCCTGGGTATGAGGTAGAAGAAGAAAAACAAGTGACTTTGCTGTGAGTCTCTTGGAAGCCAAGAGTTAAGCCTGAAGAAAGCCATGAGATTTTCTGTTGTGCTGCCCCATTAGAATGTGTTACTGCATGGACACTGCAGCTGTGTGAGCATGTGCTGGATACTGGCGGTCCCTAGCACTGRCATCCTACTGACACAGCATTTTCAGCAACTTTTAATGGCTAATTCTTCACTCAAGGAGCTTTAAACTCCAGGTASTTGTTGCCTATATAAATATATAATGTCTTTTATTACAAAACAACATTTGGTGTTTTCAAAGGTGACAGTAAGCTTGTACCTGGAAGTAAAATGAGTATTATCCTATGTATTCAGCAAAACTACTCCGACTTAATGATTCRTATAAGCCTACCTCAAAGTAAATTAGTGAAAACATGTTCAAAATGAGAGTTAGCACAATTATATGACAAGAGCTCAGTTTCACTATAATGGTTAACGAGATGCAAAAATGAAGCTTACTTTTAAAATGCATGTGGAGTTCTACCTCACCTCAGAGCCTGCTGGGGATGTAACAATGGCCCAGTGACGCTGGCATTGTAGTGCCATGTAGGCATTTCCCGATCAGACCCCAGTGTGAGTGGCAGATGCCATTCCAATGAGGGAAAAACAGGCTTTATGTGCTCCTTACCTCTCAGAGAGAGTAATTTCCTCACAATTAAAAATAAGATCCAGACCTCTGACTGGCAGAAGTGTGCTACATGCATGTCTGAAAGTGGGAAAGGTGATGCTAAGCCTCCAAAMCTCTTTTCTGCTGGAACTGGCTGGCACTGACCTAGCTTGCAAGCTGTTTTGAATTGTGCAGCCTGTTTTCATTCCTTCTCTGGTTCTGACATATGGGGGTCACCTGAATGGAGCTGTGCCTTTAGCACTTCAGTACAGGACGTAGCTAGTTGAGTAAGTTTGCTTAGTCTGCTGCAATCAATTTCACCTTGCTGCATTAACATTTCTGGTAAGAAGATGGAAACACTACTGCAGGAATTAAAAAGTGTTAACAGGAGTTCATAGAAAAGGCAAATGGTGAAAAACAATTCGCTCACAGGAAAGAATGCTGTTATCTTAAAATCACTTTGGGAAGATCATCAGTAAAAAGGTGTCAGGTATGAAAGCCTAATGGAGCTCTTGGCTGAGACACCCAATATGTGGGTCAAGCCACTACACTCTTAATATAAAAATGGCAAATGACTTACAGAAACAAAATACAGAAATAATGCCTATGGGAATAAGTAAGATCACCTAATTTTTTAACATTAATTGTTAAATAGAAATGTCTATTCCAGATGCTCTTATATCACAAAGGAATGATTTCTAAAACTGAAACTAAACCCACCATTCTAACTGACTATGTAGGACAGATAAACAGAATGAAATATGAGATGTCTAATTCAGATAAACCTGAATTAGAAGCCTCAAATCTCTTCTCAGTACACTTTCCCCCTTTTGCAAAAATCTTTACTCAAAGCAGTCCACATGTGCATCCAGGGAGAACATTTATAAACACCTTCAAAAATCACATGAAATCCCCAGTATTGCAGAGTTCTATAAAATAAAYCAGAATGTCAACAGTACAGTATCATTATCTGCAATTAAGAGTCACAGCATCATCTAGTGGTCAAATATGAAAAGGAGAATTCTTAGCAGATTATCTATTRTTTTTGTATTTTATTCAGACAGAAAAATTTAAAGCAGAAAGAAAATGTCTGCTTATGATTCAGGGAGCATTGCTGGTAAAGCTCAGGAAAGCAGTTACCTGACTTAAAGCTTTCTTTAAATATCAGCTTTCTCTTGTTGCAAAAAATTATTTTTACAGCAATCATTTTGCAATCTCAGAGGTTGTATGTATGATTATGTAGTTGTGGAGTGTTGACCTTGTCTGGGGTCCAGGTGCCACCTAAAGCACCCCTCTCCCTGCCCTCCTCAGCTGGACAGGGTACAGAAAATGTAACAAAAGCCTCATGGGCTGTCTTGGGCAAAGCTGGCTGGGTCTGTCTTGGGGCAAGTTGGCACGGGCTCTTCTAGAAGGAGAAACTTTTGGCAGCTTCACATAGAAGCCACCACAGTGACCCCTTTTCTACCAAAACAATGAAAATCAAATTTTATCCAGTGCTGTCATTTGTGTCTCAAAGCTGTTCTTGCGGTTTTCTTTTTTACCTTAGCAATCCAAACATTTTGGCCTGAGGCTTACAAGACTCTTAACAAATAAATACCTTSATAGGCTCATGTAGCTCACAAGCAATGAGGCAGGAAAAATATCCTTTGGGAGCTGAGTTTGAATAACATCTAATACTGCCTGTAACTTAAATATTTTTGATCTACAGAGTTATTATTGCAACAATGACCTGGTAATGCAGGATGTTGGCCTGCAGGCCAGTAAAGACAGTATTGYCATTATTAATAAAGAGCCACAGGCTTCCACTGAGTTTGCAAAGCCTCAGGACTGMGGGATGTCAGACTTGTTTTGCTTGAATCCATCTAGGCTTGTCTGCAGCTCTGTCTTAACTTGTTTTGATGTAGCATCAATATTTCTTACAGGGTGGCTATGCCGAATTTCATTTACTTTTACCTCTGTGCTGAAAACAAGATGTGATATAAGCTGAAGTAACAAGTAGTCATTCTGTAGAGAACAAAATGTTTATCACTAATGCAGAAATACAGGCCTAGCATGACAGCAGAGGCTCTGCAATCAGTGGCGTGTGTGGAGAGACATAAGCATGCAAACATACAAGAGCAGTTTAGAAGCTCTGTAGAAACTGGAGTGCTACACAGCATTTGTAAAATTTGCATTTTCAGTCCATTAAGGAAAAGTAAAAACAGACTTCACTTTTAGAACCAGTCAAACAGCATTGGCTGCACCTTCTACAGTTCTACAAGTCACTGTATAGCTACAGATCAGACTGYCGTTCTTACCAACTCAATACATTTTAACTGGAATAAATTTTTTGTCTTCATGAAGATACAACACATTTATACAAATATAGTCACTTTCAAATGAATGAATTGGGAGGRAAAAAAAMYMMCMRGKKKTTWAWTWARGCRTGGAAAAGCTTGTCTATGCAGGCTGYGGAATCTTCACCCTTAGGGCCTTTTGACACCAGGCTGGAGAAAGTCCTGAATGATGCAGTTGGATTTCACTATTGACCTGCTCTGAGTACACTGGACTAGAGACTGCGGCAAAAGGATCTCCTKCCTTCCTGACCTGAATGAGTCTGCAGTTCTGACTTATGCTGGCATTGCTAAATCACTTGCACTGAACCTCTGCATAAGCAAAGAACTCCTAAAGCATGGATTTCTACACACAAACATGATGCACTGGTGTTGAACTCTATTTTTCAAGAGTCAACAACTCTAACATCTTGGAAAGTAAAAATGAAAATATTATTTTATTCATATATTTTGACTGTAGACATGATGTTGAGAAAGTCACTTTTTTTTTTTCTTTCACTTTCTGTGTCTTAGGAAAAAAATGCACATTTTTCTATCAGCATGAATTGCATGTTACTATGTTAAACCTAGGGATGTTCTGCTTCAGCAGCCTGGTCTAACAGATGAAGAGATTTAAAAGAGTTTTTTTCTCTTTTTTTTTTTTTTTTTTTTTTTTTTTTTTTTTTTTGAGGGGGATTCTGCACTAGGAGGAACAGGTGGGCTGGAGAGCCATGAGATTGGTTATTTCATTGTCAATTGTTCAATGTAATTAAAAGTACATATTTTACTCAGCGTTCTCTGACCAGAACTGGGAACAGTGTTTCTTAGTTTTGACAGGAAAACATAATTGAAGTYGTATCATTATTTCACCATCTGGTGAATGATGTGCAGATTAATAATTGGAATGTACTRGAACACTAAAAGGGCAACAGGAAGGTTTGCTTTCCCTATAAGTTTCACAGATCTGCGGCATAAAAAGTTCTCTGAAGTCATTACCCAGGAGTGAACTACAAGTCAGGCCAATTTAAACAGGATGCAGCAGCACAGCCACCACAGGCTTGCTTTTGCARTTGTTATCTTCCCATCTGCTACAATTGCACATTGACCAGAATATCCCAGAAAACCTTCTGGACTTTTTACAAACCACAAGCCACACACAGAACTGGCTAGGCTGCCCACTCTTACTTTTAAAGTTTCAACACCCTCAGAAACAAAGCAGTACTGCTGGTGTTATCAAGAGAGAAAATACACTGCTTTTTTTTTTTTTTTTTTGCACACTGTGTCGATTATTACACCTGTTTCCCAATTCATACATGATTCCTAGCTTRTACTTAAGACAGCAACAAAAATGCTGTAATGGTTCCTGTAAGAAATTGCTCCTACATTTCTGCTTTTCTCATAGATCCCTTCAAGAAGATCTTTTTTTGYCCAACTACTTCCCAAACTCCTTTGGATGAACTTGGATTGTCATCTGATTGACTTAATGAGATCACTGTGACCACCCGCAATAGCCAGATCCTTCCCCAAACTGTCAGTGTTCAGTCACCAAGTGTGCATGGCTCAAGACGCATTCCTTCAGGTGCCCTGTGCACACAGCGTCAGGTCCATCATGACCCTTCAGGAAAACAAAGGGGCTTSAGGACTTTGTGGACTGAAGGCCTTGCTTTTCCTATGGAGAGCTGTAAGAAGCACCCATCCCTACTCAGCAGGCACCAAGCATGTTTTCTCTGTGGTTCCAGTGCACCCCAGCCCAGTGCCAGAGTCTGGGCATCCCTGGGCGCTCTCCTGGCCCAGTACACAGCGGCTCTGTGGGACTCACAGCCAGTGGCAACAGTGACACAGSCATGCAGTGCTTTTGCCAACTGGCAAACAGCTAATTAGGTGTGGTGAGCACAGATTTCACCAGTCAGGGCTGGGATTCTCCCCTGGCCGTTTGAGATCACAGTCCATGGCCTCGCAAACAAGGCAGCCTTTGGAGCCGCCTGTTTTGCTGCAGTGGTGGGCGGCTGGAATCTGCCCGTCCTCACTGCCCACGCTGCAGGGTCCCCTCACAAGTGTCATTATGGCTGTGCTTCTCCTGGTCTGAGGCACTGGCCGTGCCAGCCAGGATTCAGCACCTCGCCGTTCAGCTGAGGCAGGGACAAGCCTCTCCAGCTAAAGGCTAAGGAGAGGGCACTTTTGAGAGCAAGCTTGTTATGATTTGGTCTGTAGAACAACTGCTAAGCGCTGAAGGGAAAGGGAAGGGTCCGGTCTCCATTGGGAGCATCGCTGCCGGCTGCCCAAAGCTCGCGCCCGCCTCAGCGCGCGCTGCCCGCCGCCTCCGCCAGGGCGCCAGTTCTCGCGAGACCTGAGGCCCCGGCCCTGCCTGGGCTCTCGCGAGATTTGCGCCCCGGTTGCGGCGGCGCGGGGCGGCCCCGGCAATGGCGGCGCCGGGCCCTGAGGAGCTGCGGGCGGGCGGGACGGGACCCGCGGGCGGCCCGGGGCTGAGCTCGGGGCTGGGCCCCGTCCCGCCGCACCCCGGCGTGCCCCCACACCCTGGGGTGTCGCGGCGGCGCGGGCGCACGCTGCTGGTGCGGCACCTGCCCGCCGAGCTGACGGCGGCGGAGAAGGAGGATCTGCTGCAGCACTTCGGGGCCGTGTCTGTGCGCGTCCTGTCGGACCACGGGCGGCTGGTGAGGACCGGGACCGGGGCCGGGGCGGGCCGCACGCAGGGCTGAGCCTGGGGCCGGGGCAGGGCGGGCTCGGGGGTCCCGGGAGCCCCGCGGGGCGGTCGGTACTGCCGCTGGCTCCGGGCTCCTGTGCCCGCCCGCCGCAAGCCCTGTGCCCGCGGCTTTGGCCTCTTGCTGTTAGCCGTGAGGCTGTGGAAGAGTAGAGCAGAAGGGCCTCTTGGCACGTGTGTGTAGGGATGCAGCTTCACCGGTGTGTCTCTTGAAATCTCTGTTTTGCTTTTTGATTCCTCCAGAAAACAAAAACATGGATGTATTTGTTTGGTGAGAAATGCTGTTTGTAAAGAGCCTTGTATTCTGCAGAACTGCAGACAGACGATGTCTGCGGTTTTTGTCAGGGTCACACTTTCTTTATACGATATCAAATATACTGATTTTGTTAACAATAATTTTGGGTACGGAATCATGTAGTGGCAGATGAAGTAATAAAGCTTGTTAAAGCAAATTTAATTTCGAGATAAATTGTGTATTCTGTGAGGATTTARTTTGGAAAGCTAGTGTTCTTTTAAAACCTAAAAGCTGGGAGAAAAGTTAGAAATCATTCAAACGCTCAGAGCACAATAGTTGCAACTTTTGTATCAGGAATAGTATTATTTTTAGGAGTTGCTTTTATGGGAACGTTCKGTGCGATGCTGAAACTTTCTGTTTTGGAAGATTAGAACTCTTTATCCATATGTACTTTCTTTCAGTTTATGATGGTTTTTGCTCATTAGTAAAAAGACAAACCTGCCCTGAATTCCTCAAACTGACGATTAATTTTGACTACAAGAAGTACTTTCCCTAAATTCTTAAAGAAAATGTTTTCTAGTCCTTCATCTTTGCCCCGAGTGGGAGTTAGCTGACTCCTGTCTGGAAGCTTTCAAATATRTAAACTTGAGCTAACAAATTGCTTGTGGCTTAAGGTGTTTCATGCAATCTCTTACCTTTTGTTTTGAACACAGTGTAACTTTTGTTTGTTTGTTTTCCAGAAACATACTGCTTTTGCTACCTTTCCCAGTGAAAATGCAGCTGCAAAGGTTTGTATTGAGTGAATGTTTTAGCAAARCAGTTTTCTGAATTGCCAGTGCTCTGTTTTACAAATCATCCGGTACTTAGTGCTAGGAAGAAACGAAGCAGCACAATGTAGTATTCGAGTTCTGTTTCAGGCTTTGCATGCAGGACTTGATGAAATTCTTGAATGTTTCCACAGAGTGGTGAGAAAGGTGGGTTGAAAAGGGCTTGTGGAAGTCGTCTGATCCCACCTGTCTCATAGAGCATAGCAAACTGTCCGAGCTGAGACTGATCAGAGCCTGTTTAGGATGTCTGTGCATTTATTATATACAAACTATAAACCAAAGTTTCCTTGTCTCCTGCATAATTGTGTTAATTGTCATAAAATTCAGCCCTAGTGATACACACAATTCATGTTCTTCCTCTTCCCTTTCTTTCTTTTCTCACTATAATTACCTGAAGGCTTTATCAAGACTGCATCAGCTGAAACTTTTGGGTCACACGTTAGTGGTTGAATTTGCGAAGGAGCAAGAGAGTGTACAGGTACTTAGCCAGCCTTCTGTCTCAGACAAGTGCAAAAGGTATGTGCATGATAATTTACTTGTCGTGTTGTGGTCAAGGAAAAGGAATTCCGTATTCATGATGATTTGGTAGTACTTGTAACTTTTAGGATAAATGTAACCACATGGAAGTTTTATCAAACAGATCTCTAGCTTCTAATAGGAGAACTGCATTCCTCCCATTGGAACTGTGTCATTACCTGTAGAATATGTAAACAAGTGATAAAAAACTATGTGATAGTGTTTAATTAAAAGTACTGTAGTAGAGGTTTCAAATTATTTATTCCACTTTCTGAATATGAACAAATCAGTTATTTAATGCCTTTGAGTTTATAGTCTCTGAACAAAGTGCATGATAAATAATTTTAGTTCTTTTCATGTGAGTGGATTTAAGTCAGCAGTGTTTGAATATAGGGAGACTTAAATCTACATATTTATTTTAGAAGACTGTGACTACTGTAATTATCCATATGTATTAATTATGAAGAATTAATGACAGGTGTCATTAATAATGTAATACAATTGGTAAAATATTTTAAAAATGCCTATGCTAACTTATTTCTTAATATTTATTAATAGATGATGCATACTTAAGGAACTTAAATTTTGCCCTGTTTTAATTAAGACTAAATTATTTTTTAGTTCAGAAGAACCAGTGAAAGAAGAAGAGAAGATAGAACCAAGCTGTGTTAAGATAGAGAATGGAATTGCACCCAACCATGGGTTAGTATTCGGGTTTTTATTCGTGTTATTTTATTCTCTTACAGATTATTTTGAAATATGTTATTGTRCTGTTGAACAAGAGTTTTGTTTCCTCGTTTGCTACTGTTCACAGACATAACTGTAGGAGTTGTCATAAAGATGAAATTTCAGTTCCTCAGGTTCAGAATCCTCACAGTTGGGTAGTGACTGGTGCTTTGAGCTSTGAAGTTGTGGATTGCTGAACAGCCTTCTAGCACTATGCATTGCCATCTCAGGGGGGTTGGAGGGCTGAGGTTGTCCCAGTGTTAACAGCAGAATACCACTGACATGTTTTTCCAGATTTTTCTTCCTTTTTCCTCCCCCCTTCCATTTGCATTTTTGCATACAGGAAGAAGTTARTTTTTGGAAGCTAATACAGCACTTCAAGCATTGAGTTTATATTTGTACAGCTTGCTATGCTGTGCTTTTGGTTTTGGACATGTTGATTGTTTCCATTTACATTAGGTTTTCCACCTGGGTTGATCCTTTCATTATGCCCAAGCCCAGTAAATCTGTCATTCATTGGGGACTACTCCTTGATGTTAAAGGCATTGTAAGTGGCCCAAAACTATTCTAGGGGAAACAGTATTTCAGTGTTGCTTCAGATGTAATCAATAGTTAAGCCTCTAGTAATCATTAATTGTTACCAGTAATTATGTGGCAGGAGCGTTAAGGTGTCTTGTTTTTATTCTTTTTTCCTCAGCCTCACCTTTCCCATCAATTCTTGCCTCAAGTATTTGTATCCACCACCTTCAAGTGCAATTCTAGCAAATATAGCAAATGCCTTGGCAAGCGTGCCCAAATTTTATGTGCAGGTAAGTAAAAAAAAGAAAAAAACCCATAAAAACTTACATTTTTCCTCTTTTAATAACCCACAGAAATAATTGTTTTTGTCATTGTAAATATTAAGTTTTTTCTGTGATAGTGTTAATCAAGCTTACTTTTACTCTGTGGAGGTAATGAGATTCTATTAACCAGAGGTAGCTTACTTAACTGACCCTGAAGAGTTAACTGGATGTGCTATTCCTAACTGGATGTAACTTGAGTATTTGGAATTTCATTCTGAGATGATGCTGTACTTTTTTTTATTAGCCTTGTTAGGGTGCTGCTCATATTGACCATTAGYGTTGGATCTCAAGTGCAGGTTCACATTGTTCATGAGCATTAAACTATGCAGATTTACACCTGCCAGGAGTGATTGGCTATTTTACTTATCAAGGAACGGTTACCATTTATTTAAAGAAAATCTGACTTACTTATTTAAAAAAAACMTTACTTATGTTCAATATTTTCAGGTACTTCATCTAATGAATAAAATGAATCTTCCTCCACCTTTTGGACCAATTACTGCTCGCCCTCCTATGGTAACTTTTTAAATATATGTTTTCAGTACTGTAGAATTGATTTTCATTTTAAAATGTTAGCAGCATGGTAGGAGAAATGAGTTCTAAAAGCTGGAGGATTCTCTAAAGCCAATACTGCTGCATTTCACTGGGTATGATGTATACATGTTGGTCTTCTAAAGAAATCCTTTTGACTGTACTWGAAACAAAGAAATGTACCTCTGTGGCAGCAACACTGGAATCTTTAGACTGTTGAAACTGAGATGGCTTTGAAGCTTAAGGCTCCACCCATACTTTTTTGACCAAATTATTCTTGGGAAAGAATATTCTTGAATATTCTTGAATATTCTTGAAACTCAGTACAAAGTGAAAATCTAGGACCATGGCTGCTGTACTTAAAGAGTGGAAATGTTCACTGTAAGGCTTCAGAATGCAGCGAATTTTTTTTTGCTTGTGGAAAGCTTTTTATTAGTAGTGTAGTTATAATTTATTGCTTTGACTGTTTTTACTAAGAAAACAAGATATGTTTGGGTTTTTTGCTTTGAAAAGTTTGGTATTTTAAACTTTTTCCCCATAATTAGTATGAAGAATATTTACCAGTGCCTGTGCCACCTCCCCCAATCCCACCTCTGCCTCCTGAAGAGCCTCCATTGCCTGAAGAGGAAGAAGAACTGTCTAGTGGGGATGAATCAGAATATGAAAGTGATAATGATGAGGAAAAGGAGAGGTATGCATTTTACAGTCATTTGCAAAGTTTTGGTTTTGCTGAAAGCAAAAAAAACCCAACTAAAAAACTCAGCAGTAATTAATTTATTCTCTGAAGTCTTCATTCTTCCACACCTTTACTAAATTGACTACTCAGCCTAAATTKTGTGTGCATGTCTTTCAAAACTTTCAAAATCTTCTTCGTACATCAGTGTGTATTGCTAATGGTGACAATATTTGAGGATTTTCTTAGAGTTTTGACACTGAATTACATCATAGCTATATTTTTTTTCGTCTTTAACAATAATTTAAAAGCAGCTTTTTTCTTCACTGTCTAAACTGAAAAGTAAATCAGAAAGTCCCTATGCTCTATTTGGAAAAACACATAATTTGGAAAAAAATATATCCCTGTTGAKTGGAAATTGTGTTATAAAATCAGGTTCACCTTTGGGCATCAAAGCTTCTCTCACAGCTTCAGTGTCCGAGTAAGGAGCATGCCTGGGGGAGGAAGGGCATCATGGATCTATTACCATTTTGGTCAGTCCTTAAGTTCTCTGTGTTATATTGATTTGCTGCGTGTTACAGTTTCAGTTATAAGGTAGCTAGTTTTATAATTATATTCTGAAAGGTTCTGTGTCAAGAGCTTTAAGGAAAAGGGGAGGGTTTTCAAAATCAATATTTTCAAATAAACTGTAAACCATTTTGTTTTATTTTGGTTTTTTGTTTTTATTTTTGTTTAGAATGACCAAGTTGATGGAATTAGCAACCCTTCAGCCTAAAAGACCAATAAACACAAAGAAACGTAGTGTTAGAAAAAAGCAAAGAATTAAAGACATGTTGAATGTTCCTGTGTGTACTTCCCACAGGTTTGTGGTTTTTTCTGTGGTTTTTGCACTTTTTGAGAAGATTACACATTTTACTAAATTGTGTTCTTTGTATCACATTAACTTTAGTGTGGCTGCCTCAAAACAAGCATCCTTCACTGACAGGTAGATTTTGTAATGGAGATGGTSTTCCCTTGTCCTTCCCTTATCCCTTATCCTACTGGTTTTATTGCTCTAAAAATCCAAATTTTCCTCTAACTTTAATCTCTGAAATCTGCGCAAYACCCTTAATCTGTAAAGTGTGCCTGATTCAAGCTCTGGGTTTTTCTTCCTATCAAACTTAATAGAAATGCCTTTCCATTAAAAGGTAACTAGTTTCATATCACAACTGTCACAGAAGCAATTTGGATTAATTGTTTGAGCTGCTTCTTAAAACAAAATGTTCAAAGTAAGAGACTGGAAGAGTAGAAACTAACTTGGTTCAAAATAAGTTTGGGTTTTGGAACTGCAGTTCTATGCCACAGTAGACAGCAGTGCAATATTTCTATGTAGTGATGAATGATTGTGGATGCATTTTTATTAATAGCTGCTTGCTTCCTCTAAATGATTTGCTATATTTTTAAATTTTTTTTTTATGTTACACACTAGGTGAGAGCAGCAGCAAGGCCAGTTATTTTTCATACTTAAGTTGATGGAAGTTTTTAATAAATGCTTGTGTGTATTGTGACGTCGTATGTGATCCTTGGTTTTGTTCCCACTACCAGACATACCTGCGGTATGTTTGCAGTGTTCTAATCACCTTGAACTCTGTTGGATGAAATGTATGAAATGGAGAACATGTGTTTGTGTTAAACAACAGCATAAAATACAGCTGTAAGAAATCTTGTGTTTGACCATGCATTCATCAGTGTCTAAGTCTTTAATTAATATTTTGTTGTTTTAAACAGTAACTTGCATCCTACATTGTCACCTTCAGATGTCTTTGAGCAGCCACAGCACATAGGCCATAAAAAAATAGAGTTTCATATTAGTACTGAGATCCCAGCTGTTCTTCAGATAAACTCAGAAAAAGAAGAAAAAAATGGTAAGAGTTCGTACTTCAAATGTATTTAATGTTAAAATCATGTGGCTTCAGTGAAATTTATGCCAGGCAATTATTTTCTTCTCCTTTATTGTATTGGAGTTTTCAACACCAAGTTGCATCATGTTTGTATTTGCTGTTTTTCCCTTTACAAGCTTTGGAAAGGATCCAGAGAATTTTAAAGGTCTCTCTTACATGCTCCATAGGTTTATGGGGAATTGCACTGTCTTTTAAATGTTAAAATGCAAATGTTACAGTTGCATTCTCAGTATTTTATGGTGTAAATGAATATATTGGGCTAATTTTAGATTTTTCTTTTCCAGCTCTTAGAGAGCAGCATCCAAGCCCTTTCTCTGTGGTGCACTGATTATCTGCCATAAAAAATGCTGGGCAATGATAGCAATGAGGTGTGATCACTTTTTATAGGGTTATGGTTAATCTGTGGTTCTTGGTGCTTTACAGTAATATTTGATTTCTTTAAAAGAAAATATTGAAMTGGATACAGGCTTGAAAAGCAAGGATAGTTTTCTGCTAACTGGGGTGTGCCATGGCCTTTATTTGTACTACATGGGTTTTAATAGGACTGTACAGAACAGGTGCTTTTGTCAAATTAGGGATTAAGACTTATTTTTAAGGATGTATTCAAATTGCCTTACAAAGTCTGCTCTATTAAAATGTTGCTGAAAAAGAGTATGCTTTTCTTGCTGGCTCTTGATCCTCTTGTGMATAAACATCCAAACCACTTACATCATTTGTTGAAATTTCAGACCTTAATGCAACAACAGAAGAAATCAATAATACAGGCTTTGGAAGGATTTTCCCAGCTCCTAGCTCAAATGATAAAATGGAAACTGAAGAGGAGGATGATGAAATACCATCAGAATTTATTTCTAGAAAGGATCTAGAAAAAAACAGGCTTTCTAGAGAAGGTATAACTGTGAGAAAGATTATCTAGTMATAGCTTTTTGATTTGTTGCAACAAATAGCTTAAATGTTTATTTTCTTAATCCATCATAAATTATGCTGAGCAAGTATGCAGTGCAAATATGCTAAAGCGTGGTTTATTTTTTGTCTTCAAGAAATGGAAAAATTTTCTGTTTTCAAAAACTATGAGCCAGGTGATCCAAATTGCAGGATATATGTGAAGAATTTAGCTAARCAAGTTCAAGAAAAGGTAGGTAAACAAGCAAATTAAATAACTATTTGAAAGGCTTTTTATTAGGTCTTCTCTTACACGTGCACTTTAATTTCAGGATCTCAAGTTCATTTTTGGAAGATACGTTGACTTCCAATCAGAGGTGGAGCGCAATATGTGAGTTCATTTGGTACTTAGTAAAAATTAAGCCTTTTATATTAACTTCTCTGACACTGCTGAAAATTGTGATTTTGAAAATAGTCATATTTTTTATCTTTCTACATAAACAAAAATGTGTTACACCTGAGATACTTCATTTACCACAGGTATAGAAATAGAATTATTTTATGAACAGTGACTGAAGACTCTTACTTTGCCCTTCTACTTTTGTTCCCAAATTTGGTTTTCTTGGCTATGTGGCAGAAGGAACAGTGTAGATGATTGTGTGTATCTGATCATTTTGCATCTGTCTTTTTTAGTAGTATTGCACACCAACTTGCCATTCTGCAGTCTTATATTGTTTTTTAGTAAATGGTTTCYCCAGGCAAAATGGTCTCCAAGGACATCATTCTTACTTTTATTTTTTGCTTCTGTTTCTGCTATTTCTTCAACTTGAAGCATAAGAATGACATTTGTACTGTGAAATCTGAAAGGTTTGTTAAACCTGAGTRATTCCCACTTCTGCATTGTGCCCTAGGTTTGATATCCGTTTGATGAAAGAAGGCCGTATGAAGGGACAGGCTTTCATTGGACTTCCCAATGAAAAAGCAGCTGCTAAAGCATTAAAAGAAGCAAATGGATATGTCTTATTTGAGAAACCCATGGTGGTTGTATCCTTTTCTTCAAGYATTTACATTATATTCTTTGTAATCTCTGTCAGTCTCTAGTTCTCCTGTCACAGTGCTCTGCAGAAAAGGAAATGCTTTAAGAAAATCAGTCAGTGTAACATGGTGTGGTGTTGTACGGTAGCTGAAAAAAAAAGTAGAGGCACCTCTTCTAAAATAGAAAAGTAAACGTGCTTTATTTAAAAACAAAATTCTCCAATCTTACCACTTTGATCCTGCAAAGACAAATACAAAATATAATTTAGCTTGYATGACCATGGTATTTCAATTAAATACAAGGGTTTTGAGTTGTTTAGGTCTGTGTTTACAGACTCAAGAACATAGGAAGTGTTCCTGTTGGAGTCAGTGGTCTCTAGACTGGTTTTCCATCTGAAACTGTCACCTTTTGATTGCATAGCACTGTTTCTTTTCTGCAAGTCCTTTCTTATTTTTCACTTAAATGTTTTATAGTTAATTTCATTTTCTTTATACTTACATTAACCTTTTTATCCATCCATTTTACTATTTTTCCTCCCTAATACTGAGACATCAAAGTTAAGAATTGACATGCTGTTATGGGAGTTTGTAAACATCCGGCATTTATCCTACTGTAGCTAATCTGTTTGTATCTAACCCATTCCCAGTTAGTTCTCCTTAYTTATTTAGTATTGCAAACTCTTGGACAGGCTCACTAATATCTTGTKTACTGTGTCTCAGTGAGGTCCTAGTCTTTGACTAATAGACACTGTTGTATAATACTTGATACTGTAGTAGAATTGATTCACAGATAAAGGTCATTTTCTAGACTAATTTACAGAAGTAATCCTTTCTTGATTGACTACTACTTATCCTTTTTTCCTTTCTTGATTGACTACTACTTATCATAAACACTTGTAGTCCTTAACAGAATCTCAGCAATTTGCTCGTTCAGCTAGACCAAAACAAGATGCCAACGAAGGGAAAAGAAAAAAGTAGAACAYTGCACAAGGTATGGACTCCCTGCAYGAAAGTGAAAATMAAGATTTGGGCTGGGGCTTTTTTGTTAGTGTGTTTGTTTGGTTTTATTTACTGTCKCTTTAATGGCTTCTTTAGCAATACTGATGATGGAGAGGAAGTGTTCTATACAGATTTCTTAAATGTGTGCTTATATCAGAGAAACAAAGTGCAAGGTGTATAGTTGGTGTAAGTTTAAAACAYTGCTTTTTTTCTC
This sequence comes from Malurus melanocephalus, assembly GCF_030028575.1. Lineage (NCBI taxonomy): Eukaryota > Metazoa > Chordata > Aves > Passeriformes > Maluridae > Malurus > Malurus melanocephalus. The sequence goes on along the minus strand of NW_026623269.1, from coordinate 2,627,375 downwards.
TGTTTAAAAGCTCAGAGACCGATATTTTCCTAATCCTGATATTGCAGGGCACTTGTGAATTTCTTTAAACCCTAATCTGGGAAGCAGGATAATTCTGTGGAATTRGACCACTTACAGTTTAGTTATCTTCCAGAGATTTGGTATTGAAAAGCATTGCCTCTTAACTCCTTCCCTTCCATCCCTGCCATTGTAAAGTGATCCTGAAGAATTGGTTCCAGCAATAAACTTCCTGTAAAGGATCTTTGGCTTTGCTGCCTTTAGAAAATGAGTTTGTAGTGCTGTGGAGCATCCTTTAAAGTTGTCTGAATTAGTGAAGGGTATTCTGYCAGAAAGTGCTGCTTAATGTTGCATTGAACAGACTGCCTTTGTTTGGAATGTGTAGGTCCCTATTTTTGGCATTATTAAAACATGAGGGGAAAGTAACTTTTAGCAGAAAGTTAATTGTTACTTAACTTTATTTCTTAACATGTGGCTTTACTTCACTGCTACCTGATCTGAGTATTTCATTTATATGCAAAAATCAGTTCTTATTTAACTGAGTGGTTTCATGGCCTGAAAACATTTGCATAGTGAACTCTTGAATTACCATGTGAAGTAACTGGTGCAAGAATAAAAAGCACACACTTTTCAATCTTCACCATCTGATACATGAGCAAACTCAAATTTGAAGGGCGCTGAACTTAATTTCTGGTTACAGTTGAGATCACCCAGGTTATGCCTCTGCTTAAAATAAAATTAACTGAAATCTTAGGCTGACTGCTTATGAAAAATTCTGTTTAATCCATGGTGTGTTTTTAATCTGGAGGTTTGATCCTTGTTATTCTGAAGAAATGTGGAATTTGAAATAGAGGATGTGAACAGTTGTTTTTGATTTTTACAGATTGGTTGTAAAGCACACAGTGTGGTTATTAGGATGGTAATATTTCTAACAGCTACTTTATTTGTAGGTTCCTTGTTCTATCCATTATCTAAGGATTTTTCAAATCAGATTATATTTCAGGTTGTTTCCATTGTAGCTGAGATGCTGTTTGGTTTTCGTTCCTATTTTGTGTTGCTGATTGTGGTTTGCAAAATCTGTATTTTGTCAACTTAAAGATCACTTTTTTTATAGGCATGCTTCTGTACTGGTCRTTGAAAAGAGATAAATGAGCCCTGGCTAAACTTTTCTATTAGGATCAAGTATTTACGAAAAATTTAAGTTTTGTTTCTCACTCCTTTCTTGTTAGAAAAAAACCCCTATTTATGTTATTTTATCTAGTGTCTAATAAGAAGATTACTAGCGTTTCTTTATATTAGAAAAAAAAATAACCATTTTAGCTATTGGAAAGCCTGGTGAATGGAGCCTGAGCACTTTCATTCTTTTAGGAATTCCATGTCTTTTCGACTTATTTGGTACATTAATTCTGAATTCACTGAGCATGCTAAATACTTCAATTGCTTAAAGAAAATTACAAGGTTCTTATTTGTCCTTATGTTGGTGGTCAACTCAGGAGCTTTTTATAGAGTGGGCAAAACCATACTGAGTCAAGACTTAATTGTGCATCTGAAAGTCGTACCAGAGTTGGCATTTTCTAAGTGTCACTGGTGTGATGTGCCATGGGCAGAACTTCTCCTTTACCTTGACTCTTTCTGTGTCACAGTCATAGAATGGGCCATGGAGTTACACAGATTTCTAAAGATCAATGAGGTTTAATTAAAAATACTTGTTTAATTTCCCAACTAATGATTAAGCTGAACCCTGTTTCTTCATGTTCCTGCTGGAATATTCTGATGACACTGATTTATGATGCAAAAGTCCATGATAAAAACCTGAGTCTAAGGTTATTGTTTTGCTTTTTAAAATTTTCTCTACAAAGGCTTTTCTGAGAAAATAATACATATGGTTTATAAAAGCACTGCATAACTCATTGCTGACTGAAATGTCTTTTTGATGGACTGGCAARAAGTTCACTTACTATTTAGAATAACTTTTTCCTGTAGTTAAAATACAGCTTTTTTTGGAAGAAAAGTTATGTAGAAGAAACTGAATTTGAAGGGTCTTCATAGGGAAGAAATAGTTTGAAAGCTGGCATTAAATGGAAACGTTATTGGGTTTTGGACCTGATGGGAATTAAAAGAGTCTGTAAAATGGCAAAGACTTCAAGSAAATGGAAAAATCTGCTGGTGTCCTAGCAATTCAAGTTATCAAAAAAATGTATTTACTTTTTAACATGAAGTTTAGTGTTGATGGACTCAACAGCCCTCATTAAATCTCATAAGGAGTTAGAATTGTTTTTTATCAAAGAGGCATATGTGCTTTGGTTAGGTAACATAAAGTTATGTGTGTGCAATACTGAGAATCAAATAAAATTAAACCACATTCTGCTGTTCTTCTTTAGAAACATTCCTGCGTAAATACTGCAGTAATACTGTCATGCAGAGTGTATCCTTTCTTGTTGTATCCTTTTTTTGTGCAATGTTTCCTGTAGCACTCAACTGCATCTCAGGTTTTCATATAGAGTAGGTGCGGGGAGGAGCTAACATGTTTTAAGCTTGAGCTAGTGTGGTAATTTTAAAAAGCAGACTCGGGGAAAATTGTCTGTATTGTGTGAATAGACACAATGAAGGTTCCTGGTCATAAAAGGTGGCCTTCACCTTCTTCCTCAGACCTCAACAATTTGTGGTCCCATTCCTTAGTGGATCAGTTCTAGCTCATACAAGGTGATCTGTGTGAAGCTGTGCAGAGCTCACACTGACCAATTTACCCTGTTTTACTTTAAATACATATTAATATAATAATATGTTGGCTRAAATATGTTGCAGAGCAGTCTGAATATTAAGGGGTTGACCATATTTTAGATAATTTGATTACTGTTGCCCTGGTATATGAGAAACAATCTGTAGTTGATTTAGTTTATACATTCCTTACTTTGTCTTTTTTTGAGTAAAGAAGAAAATTAACAATATCTTGSAATGAAATATTTGGAGTTGGACTAATAATCAAACTATTAATTACTGCTACCTTTTGGTTGGTTGGTTGGATTTTGTTAGATTGCTCTCTGCACTGAGGTAGTGTTGTTGCTAGTAACTTACATATTTCTTGTGGGTTTCACACTACATTACTRTTTAATTTTCTATAATATAAAATTACTACAGCCTGCATCTATTAAGTTGTATTTTTTTAAACATTAAGCACTTTTTAAAATACTAAGCATCTTTCAATTCAGTTGACAGAAGCCAGTATAACACTTCTATTTTCTAGTAGTTCTTAGTTTTAACATGCCTTTGTGATGTTCCAGGTCCCTTTTGTGTTCCATCTCTTTCAAGTCTTATCAAGCTGGGGAAGAAGCAGTGTATTCATCAGGACTCTTGAACTGTGCGTAGTAGCATTTCTAAAGTATTAAGGCAGAGAATAAATGTTCTCGTCTTACAGATTCCACATATCTCTAAGTATCACAAGAACTTACATCAGAAATGTATGTTAGTTTGCTTGTGAAATCTAATAAATTATTTCCCTTCTCTTCATTTTTCTGCCTTCTCTTATTTTTTCAACTTTTTCAACTTTGACATTTATTTTTGGAGTTTTGAGTGGGACARTCTTCTTGTCTTGGAGGGCTGGTACACTGACCTGAATTTGTACTGTGAAACTGGGCACTTTTTTTCCTTAGCAGTTAACTTGCATTGTTCATCTGCAACTTGAAAACTGTCACTAGTGAGACTGAAATTATTAAAATCAGAGTAGCAGTTAAAAGTGGTATAGATTTGGTCCCTGCCATGTTGAAGGGCGATACYATCAGTGGTCACGTAGTAGAATTTGCTACATATTGGGCATGTTGGTAAAACTGTCTGAAACCATGTGGGAAACATTGCAGTGACATTTAATTGGCAAGAGCAAGTCCAATGGACTTAAACAAAAAGTTATTCCATGACTAAACCATGTTTGATGRTGTGGGAACTGGCTGGTGTAAAAGATTTGTCATCATTCCAGCTGCACTCTAAATCACTAGTATTGATGCCTGGACCGAAGTTAGGTGTATCTTTGCTGGTTTTTTTTTCAGTGTGAACTGGTTTAGCATATTATTTTGGAATACTTTTACTGAATACTTGTAGCTTATTTGCTGCATTCCCATGGGGATTGTGTGGTTGTTTGTTCGATCCCTAAGTTTTTCGACTTCAGTGCTTCAATGGTTCTATGGTAACATGTCCTGCCACCCATGTTGAGCTACAYGTACAGGACCAAGTTATTAAAACAKTGCACAAAGGCCCACAAGTGAATTTTCAAAGCGCCGAAGTAGGATTGACATCAAGGTGGTGCTATGCTCAAGGACAGAAATACTCTTTAAAAAGTGCGGGAGGTGTATGTTCAGAGATCTTTCCATTCTCAAACCTGGGAGCAAATACATTCCAGAARGAAATTTTATATTGAATCAGCGTGATGGTGTGTAATGTGAAACTTGGACAGGCCTGTCCCGCGCTGTCGCTGTCGCTGTGACGGGGCGGGGGCTCGCTGTGCCCCGGCGGAAGGGGCGGTGCGGTCCCGGTACGGTCCCGGTGCGGGCGGCAGGCGGCGGAGTGGCCCCGGCACGTACGTACCGTGTTCCCACCGCGCTCTCTGTCCCGCTGCGGGCTCTGCGCCGGGCAGGAGCACCCGGGCACCGGCCGAGCTCCGCCCTGCCGGGCATGGGGGGGCTCTGAACGAGCGGCCGAGGCGGGGATGCCGAAGGGCGTGCTCTGGGCAGCCGCTGGAAGGGGCAGGGCCCCTGCTGTGCTTCTCTGTGACAGTCTTTAGCCATCTGCTGCTTCAGCAGCTCTGCGTCAGCCCTCTCCAAATTAAAAAACTTGCTGGTGTGTTGGCGATGGTGGTTGGGCTTCACRGCACAGGCTGCAGCTGAAGACAAGATGTTCTCGTTTGTTTCGTAAAKCTTTGCAGAGACTCTTCACTCCCAAGTTCTCTGTACTCCAGTCAATATTGCACTCTTCTACATGGCCTCTTGCCATTTTTCCAAGTTTCAAAAAGCATTCTGAAGCTGGAGCCGTTGTAGTGTGGGGATTTCAACATCCCCATTCTCTTACTGTTGCTTATATTGAAGCCAGAGCAGCCATGAACCTATCTCAGAGAAATTAAAATTTATATGGATCTTCTCTTTAAGCACTAGGCCATGGAGCTGGTTGGGTCAAGGTGTATTATTCTTACTGTTTTGTGTAATTTACTGCTTGGTGTATTTACTGCTGTAAGTAAAACTTGCCAAGCTGATAAAAGGCTTCTCTCATCAGAGAAGATCGAATTTTCTTAGCTTATTTTCTCTTAATGTATGTTCTCTATCAGGGCAAAAAGGCATTCTTTCATGTAAATGCAAGCATGCAGGACAACTGCTTGTGGCTGAAATTTATCTGTATACTTTACTGAAGATAAGCAAATTATTGTCTTAAAGTTATTTTCTTCACAAGTAGAAAAGCAAGCTAAATATACCAAATGTTTAATTCTAAATAACTACCTGCTTGTGAAGAACAGTGACAGCTGATAGCAATGGGCTCTGTAAGGCAGATTCTACACTTTATAAATTGGAATATATTGTGCCTAAATTTGCTCCAAAGAGTGCAGCTCCATTGCCTGAGAGATATGGATAATCCTTTCCTTGGTGCAAAAATGAGGGCTGTTTTGTAGAAGTCATGTCAGATTTTATATAAACTTAGATCTGGATACCTGTATCATAGCAGGTTGGGGGTTTTGGCAGTGCATTTCCAAGTGTATGTTAAATCAGGAAAAGGATTGGTTTCCTTCRCATAGCAAACCTGTGAGTATGAGAGTTTGATATAGTTTAGATAACATCCAGTTTCTCATACAGCGTGACAATAGAATGAAGTTAAATGAATAGGATGGCAGAGATGGATGTTTTCTTTTAAATGTGTTTTTTCTAATATCTACTATACCCTCTTGCAGGAACATAAACAGTGAGAAAAGCACAGCTGATCCCAGAACACTGGATGGGTATCTATTTTCTTCTGTTAATTGTAGGGTTTTGCTGGGGGCAGTACAGCCCCAACACCCTCCCTAGGAAAACATCTATTGTGCATCTGTTTGAATGGCGCTGGCAGGATATTGCTCTGGAGTGTGAGYGCTACTTAGCTCCTAATGGATTTGGAGGAGTTCAGGTATGTCTGTTCCTATCACTAGGTAGTAAAATTGCTACATAGGTGTTAATTTATTTTTCACAGAAAATGTTCAATTCACTAAAGGACAGGTAGTGGGAAAGAGAAATAGAAATTGGTAATGGAAGTAGTAAATGCTGACAAATATATTCTTCAGCTACCAAAAAGTAARCATGAATTTATTTCATTGCTCCAAAGTGCATGTTTTGCACTCTGTGCTATTAAATTTTGATGAATTAGAGTTGCACATCACTTGCTAAATTTTTTTTTACTGCTGTGAAGAGTAATCTGTGTTTATGTGCTTGATATTATTTAAATCAAGAGAAGCTCTAAAGAGCTAGATAAATGTAGACTGAAACTATGACTAAAAAAAAGGGCTCCCAAACAGAGTAAAGAGAGTGCTAAAGGTTTTACAAAAGGCTGCTCAGTGTTCACCCAGACTGGCAGGTTTCTCTCTGTAAAGCACAGTGTCACAGTAAGCCACYGAGACCCTTCTTAGTAGGAACTTGGCATGAGCAGGCGGAGTTGAATTGTCACAGGTTTGGTGAAGGTGTCCCTGTGTGACAGGGACAGTTCAGTTCCATCTGAACAACAAAGACGTGTTCCTGTTGAACCAGTATTGGCACTTGGGTGGKGTAGCATGGCAGGAGAACAGCCACCTATGAAACTGTTGGAGTTTGTCTGTCAGTTTAKGAAAAATTGGTGTGAAGTCTGCCTCTCTTGTAGCCTAAGTGATTGCAAATTGGCCTGAGAGGGAACTTTTCCCAYAGTTTTCAAATAAAATATCTTTTCTTTGCAGCCTTCTTTCCAGGTACACAGACCAGATTGATTTAAAATTGATTCCTCAGACTGTGCYATATGCCTGTATAGCTTTTTAATCSATTYTGTGGCAGAGTCTCAAGAAATTGTTTTTCAGATGATGACTTGTTGAACTGGTCAGGAAGGTTTGGTAGCCAAGAGGCTGTAGGGATCTTTCTGAGAAGTGGGTGGGATCAGGTTGTTTTGCCCAGAGGCTTGGAGGTAGCAGCAAAAGCTTGGTACCTAAAAAGTATCCTGAAAAGTCTGTAAAAGAAAGGTATAATTCACCTGGAAACTTGTAAGATTTAGGTCAAGAATGCTTTCATCCAAAGCATTTCAAAAATGGGGAGTTGAATCAATTTAAAGGCAGGATGTTACGTCAGTTGTTAGGCTCTCAGTTCCTTCCTCTRCTGATCTAGTTCTTCAACTTCAGAYGCTTCTTTTTGAGGCCTGCAGCCACAAAGATAATTAGGACATTCTGTCCACAGACCTAATTTTATGTTTCTACCAGTTGAAGGCCAGGCCTAGGTCTTATTCCAGCCCACTAYAGTGTAAGCAGAAGATACTGAGGATCTAAGTGGTTTATGTTCTTTCTCTAAAAATACTGGGCAAACAAATTAACCATTATCAATATCCTGTTACCAAGTGTCATTGTTTTATTCACAGATTTCACCTCCAAATGAAAATGTTGTCATTACTGACCCCCAACAACCATGGTGGGAAAGATACCAGCCTGTCAGCTACAAGCTATGCACAAGATCTGGAAATGAAACTGAATTTAGAGACATGGTGACCAGGTGCAACAATGTTGGAGTCAGTACTTTTAAAACCTTCTGGTGTTTACAGTGCAAGGGCATAGACAAGCAGTGATTCTACATTTAAAAGAATGGATGCAGTGTTATCTGCCTGTCTGTTGAACTGAATGTTTTATCATCATTGCTCTATGCTAATAAAAAAATGAATGAAATSTTGGATGAAACAAGCAAGCAGAAATAGGGGGATTGGGCAGGAGGTATGCGAGAGAGAACATTAATTAGTGATGCTGTGGGAAGTAGCTTTCTCAAATTGTAATGTGAATACTGTTCTCTAGGTACACATTTATGTGGATGCAGTAATCAACCATATGTGTGGAGCGAATGCTGGGGCTGGTGACCATGCTACTTGTGGAAGCTATTTCAATGCAAAGACTGAACATTTCCCAGCTGTGCCCTATTCTGGCTGGGACTTCAATGATCCTAAATGTAAATCTAAAAGTGGAAACATTGAGAATTATCATGATATATCTCAGGTAAACCTACAACTATAGTTTTCATGTACATCTGTTCCTGCACTGTGATTTCTTTGCTCTCATTTACAGTGAGACATTTTTTAAAAGGAATAAAAAAGTCTCATGTAAAACCATCCAAATTAATGACAGAGGTTAGTGTTGCTATCAGGAATACTACTTCTTAAAGAGATAGCTGTACTTGAGACAATGGCTAATTTCAGATTTAGACTAATGTGCTTAGTTACTTAATAAAGACAATTTAAAGCTCATAAAATCTATTTAGTGTGTTAAAAAAGGTAGAACTTACTATTTGCCTTTTATTGTAATTTGGAAACTTTCTTTGGTCTCAATTTGAAAAAAGAGGGGTAAAAGCAGTTTCTTAATGCAGCATCTGTGTCGATGACTTCCCAAGGCAAAGACATGCATGGGGAACAAAGGCTACTGAAAGTTTTATTTGGCATTGTTACATAGGCAAGGATATTCAAAATGTGTGTAGAACACTACATTAAGTTCATTAGGTGAAAAATGTTTCATTTCAGAATTTGTGTGCAGGTCCGGAACTGCCGCTTGGTCAGCCTTCTGGACCTGGCSCTGGAGAAGGACTACGTGCGCTCCAGGATTGCTGAGTACATGAACCATCTCATTGAAATTGGTGTGGCAGGATTCCGSATCGATGCTGCCAAGCACATGTGGCCTGCCGATGTCAAGGCGGTTTTAGACAAGCTGAAGGACCTAAATACTGAATGGTTTCCTGCAGGAACTAAACCTTTCATTTACCAGGAGGTAATCCCCATTCTTTTAGATTTTGCTTTACAAGCATCTTGCAAGCACAGTATAGACTTGGTCACACATGGGAAGCAATGCCTTGCCTGGGCTGAGCCAAAGCAAATCTATAGAAATCATCCTGAATATTTAATTACCATAATCTACAAATGTCAAATCTGCCCATGAATAGTAATTGATGTGCAAAATGTCCTGCTTGTATTGGACCTTCTGGATTTAGGTAATCTGGAAATTTTATTGAGATGAAATTTACGATGTTGAAGTTAATGTAAAAATTCTGTTGGTTTAAAAGAGATTCCATTTCCTAAGTTTTAAATTCTGGATAATAAATTGCAACAGAAGACATAAAGTTTCAGACCATAATCAACATTTCTTTTCCGGTGGCATAACAACTGTTACTTGATATTCCAAATTTGTATTTTACATTTGAATAACAAATTGGAATAATCAGATAATTGTTGGTTTCAGTCAGCAGAAGCTAAGCTTGCTACACACACTTTATTAAATTAGTATATTGCCTGCAAAGCCAGGTCAGGTAGAAATATTCTTTAGCTCCATAGTGAAACAAGGCTGCTCAGTTCCTGGAAGCAGAGGTGTTGGTAACCATACTAAATATAAAGTTGGTATGGCCCAAGCCTTAGTTATGGCTAAGTGATCTAGCAGTGTAAGGAGAAATAGGATGGAGATGGAAAAGAGGTTCACAGCTGGGCTGAGCTAAAAGGAGAAAATAGCTTTAAATACAATTTTGCAAGAAGGCCGGATTTCATAATTGGCTCAAGTACTACCCCTTGGTTAACCCAAAGTCTGAGGCAATGTCTTTTATTGGTTTGGTAGAAAGAAATGCTCTATTTTTCCTGTACCAGGTAATTGACTTGGGTGGAGAGCCCATCAAAGGCAGCGAGTACTTTGGAAATGGCCGAGTGACAGAATTCAAATACAGTGCAAAACTGGGGACAGTGATCCGCAAGTGGAATGGAGAAAAGATGGCCTACTTAAAGTAAGGATGAAGGTGCTGCAGCTTATCCAGGATTCACTGGATACAAGGGTTGACAGGGTAGCTTCAAGTCTGTGTTTTTGCCTAGGAACTGGGGAGAAGGCTGGGGCTTTGTGCCTTCCGACAGAGCCCTGGTCTTTGTGGATAATCACGACAACCAGAGAGGGCACGGGGCTGGCGGAGCTTCTATTCTCACCTTCTGGGATGCCAGGTAAGGGATTGCTCATGTCTGGCTGATGCTTCTTTCTTGTGCTTGTTTGTTCTCTGGCAGGTTCCTCCTTCCATGTCTCATTCCTTGTTTGTCCAACAAACAGGCTCTATAAAATGGCAGTTGGTTTCATGCTTGCCCATCCATAYGGGTTCACACGTGTGATGTCAAGTTTTCGCTGGCCAAGAYATTTTGAAAATGGAAAGGTGAGCTTGTGATGCTGAAGATGCRTCCATKGGGRTTAAGGGTCAGAACAGGGTCAGAGAAGTAGTCCAGTGCATTTCAGTTTGTTAAGTGATTTCACTGACAGCTGTCCCGTGTCGGATCTAGCTGGTGAAACTGGTGAAGCTTTGCTCTCCAGATGGGCTCTTTGTATTTTCAGTCAGAAGTTGTAAACCTGTGTTTTYAATGACAGGACATCAATGACTGGGTTGGACCCCCAAGTAACTCGGATGGCTCCATAAAGCCTGTGACAATCAACGAGGACACGACCTGTGGCAACGGCTGGGTTTGTGAACACCGCTGGCGTCAAATCAAGTAGGGCACTGGGGAGGAACAAGGGGTAGAAGAGATTGCTTTTTTTTTTTTTTCTGTTCCATGTGGCTTTGGAGCTGTTGCAGGTGCAGTGACAGGCGTGCTGTGTGTTTTCAGGAACATGGTTAAGTTCCGTAATGTGGTGGATGGTGAGCCTTTCTCCAACTGGTGGGACAATGGCAGCAATCAAGTGGCTTTTGGCCGTGGTAATAAAGGCTTCATCATCTTCAATAATGATGACTGGTAAGTCAGAGAAATAAATTATTATTTAATATTATTRTTAATAAATTATTATTTTTATTTTAAATAATGAAGTTTGTAGTGAAACCTTTTAAAGTATTGCTAGTTTGACCAGGTCTTTCTGATGGAGGCCTCAGTAGCTGCCAATTTAAACTTCTCATTTTCCACTCTACCAGAGACACTCTTCACTCTTGACAGTTAGTCCTTGTGGTCTTGCTATTTCCCACTTCCAAAGCTGGCTCTGTCACTGAGCCTGGTCAGCCAGCAAAGTCTGAACTTAGAGCAGTCAGGGGACTTGTGAACCTGGGGATATATTGCAGGTGTGACAGGTTTAAAAACTATATTGCGATCTTTTACACTAGAAAGAAATAATAAGAGAATGATAGTATGTCAGGTCTGTAATATTTAGAAATATGTTGGGGTGATGAGCAGTTTGAAGGGGGTAGTTATTGAATAGATTCTGCAGCGTGCAGAGAAGGGCTAGAGGATAACTCCAGAATTACTTAACATCTGAGAAGACCTCCAGTATGATTTGCAGAGCATTTGAGAGTCCTCATAATCCTTACTGCATTTCATTCTTTTCTAAAGGTCCTTGAATGTAACTCTGCAGACTGGTCTGCCTGCTGGCACTTACTGTGATGTCATTTCTGGGCAAAAGGAAGGTGACTTCTGTACAGCARTTGAAGTTCATGTTGCTGCTGATGGCACGGCTAATTTCCTGATTGGSAATGAAGCTGAAGACCCGTTCATTGCCATTCACATTGATGCCAAATTGTAACCAGATGTGTTGTGCATGTGTTGTTGCTTCTCCTCTGTATTTTTGCTAACAGCAAACAGATGTGCAGAATGTCCTGGCTCTCAGCACTGCATGAACTGAGACAGAGCAAAATGTGTTAGCTGTAATACTAATGAAATAGTGAGCAGCTGCTGTACAGAGATGAGAGCTGGTGATGCCAGTGCAGGTCTGGGAGTGTAGGTATACATGCAAATACACATAAATATACATACGATATATACCGTTTACTATACATGCAAATATACATACCAYCTGCAAATGCTGCATGCATTTGTAAGTGCACTTCAATTCAGCTAAGGGACTAATAAAAATGACAGGGGAAGATARAAATTATTTAATTTAAAATTGTTCTGCTCTGTAGAAATGTAGGTTCTCTTTAAGGGCAAGCAGGACTGGGAATTGACAGGATGTCCAAAAACCAAGAGAAGACCCCTTTGTGCTGAAGCATGGCACAATTCAAGTTGATATCAACAGCTCAGTTGAAAATGCGTTTCTTCTGTTGGTCTATACATTCTCTCTATCTGGTGAATAAAAAATGGCATTTAAATCAAGTTTTTCCCTTTTTGTGTGACAAACCAAACAAGGGGCCTGGGTCAGAGAAAGCTGGTCCATGCCAGTCAGTTATTCTAGCCTGTGGCATCATTCAAGCCTGTACCTGGTTCACAGTCAGCTTGTGCTTGTATAAATCAAAACCATACATCTTCTATTGTTACACCAATACTGACTTGATCTCCTCTGCTGCTGCCTATAAAGAGCTCACCATTAGGATGGTGGGTGCTCCCTGTTATAGGAAAGGAATATGTGGGTTGAAACCTGGTGAAGCCCAGTGCTACATTCAAAACACTTTTGTTAGTTGTTAACTTTATGTCATTTTTCATGCTGTGCCATGTGTGCTACTCATGCTGGTCTGGCTGAATCAAGGAGACATTCAAACGTGTTAATTAACAGAGGGGTAAACAGTTACAGTTACTCTCTGCTGATGCACACAATGACACAGTTGTTTATCTAAAATAAAGGCCACCTACCAGCCCTTTGTGCTGACTTTAAGTCAGCATTTCTTTGCAACCCCCTTGAATAGCCTGCATGGACTGTGTGAGGTCTCCCAGTCCCCTTTGCCAGTAGCTTTGCCATTCCTTGCATCGGGTCTTGAGCATTGGTCCATAGTCTTCTTGCCTGACAGCAGCATATTGTTCACTGGAAAACACATGCCATTGGAAATTGAGAGTCATKCAGTGACATTCTGTCATTTCAATGGGACTCCACAGGGAAAGGTGATGTAAAAATTAACCTCAGKCACATTTAGTTGCCCTCAGTAATATGGAGGAATGATGGCGTCTGTTTTCCCTGAGTTGGTAATCACAAGGTTCAATCACTCACTGGCTCCTTGCTGTTAGTGAGTAGCAAGGTCATTTGCAATAATTTATTATTTCATCGTAGTAGTGAAAAAGAGCCCTTTAATAAGGTCTGTGATACGAAAATGAACAGGTGGAAAAATGGGATCTGCTTGTGTGTTTTGGCCTTGAAGACCAAATCTGGGAAAGAGAATGATGAATGTGACACACTGGCTTGGCTAGTTTCAGAAAGAGCACACCAGAAGGAGTTCAGGCACTTTGTACCTGATGTTTCTTCTGGATTAGCTGTGACATATTTTTGAACTTTTTTTCTCTCACAGATATTAATCAAATGGCAGTAATTTTCTGGTCTTTGTATTCTCTTGAGTATTGTTTTCTGGTTAGTATGACTCAAGTTTATTCAGGGAGGATTGTTGCTGAGACCTTGATCTTATAAGTCAGTTTCAAAGGAAGACCTGAAATAATTTAATAAAGAAAAGTCAAAAGTTGTCGTTTTTTTGAAGGAGGAAATTKTAGGAAAAGCAAGAAAGTACTTGGGCAACAGCTCTAGCTTTCAGATGCTGTTACAGGACAGGCAGCTAAAACTCAYCTGCACTATCATTTGCATCTGATTTTGGATTTTGTTCCTTGGCTCWGATGAATCATTGATCATTTCAAATGAGATGAAGCCTTATGCAAGGTGTCTGCTGGAGAGGCAAATGAAGCTCTGATCACTTACAATCAGGTAGAGCCACAGCTGCTCTGCCTTACTGTATGGAAAAAAAACCAGTAACAGTTCTTAGCAGGGACTGGGCAATGGCACTGGAGAAACATCAGGTATGAAAAGGTGTTTGTAGTCACCAGTGGGATTCATYTAGTGAAGACTCACAACCTCTTGTGTGATAAATCTGTCACTGATTAGGTGGGGTTGTTCAGGTATCCTGGTGTGAACTCAAGTCTAATCCTGAGAGCCTCTAAATGCTGGCAAACCCACTCATTCTCCTTGTGCTGTTAGGTGTCCAGTCATCTTTCAAACACCTCCCACTCTTCCTTCCAGAGACTCCTTTGAGAGTCTATGTGTAATGTTTTGGAATATTTTGATAAAGTATCTTTATTTACATGATTGAAAAGAGTGCAGTTCTGGATTTGGGTGCACTGCTCACAGACCACCTTGCTTATGACCGTGTGTAATCATTGTGAAAAGGTATTTTATCTTCAGCTGTTGGGTAATTTAGGAGAAAACCAAACCAAAGGAATGATTGAGCTAGCTAGATAATAACTGATAACACTGATCCCTGTGAATTTTGACACCTGCAGTGGGAACTTTGTCATCTTGCAGGCACATAAATAGCCAGTGGAAAGATCACAGCCTTACACTGAAGGCACCATGCAAGTCCTCGTCCTCCTCCTCGCAGCTGCAGGGCTTTGCTGGGGGCAGTACAACCCCAACACCCTCCCTAAGAGAACATCTATTGTGCATCTGTTTGAATGGCGCTGGCAGGATATTGCTCTGGARTGTGAGCGCTACTTAGCTCCTAATGGATTTGGAGGTGTTCAGGTGAGTTGTTTCCTGTGAGTAGCAGGAAAATGGCATTGTAATATAAAATTAATAAGTCAAAATGCRTGAGTTGAAGACAGTCAGCTTCTGAGGAGGGAGGGCTGGAAGTAGTAACTGCTGTTAGAAGCAACCCTAAGRCCAATGAATGATGGTGTATCTCTAGCAGATCAAAGGGACGTGCTTTCCTCTGAAAGGCTTCCCCTGAAAGCTAAGTAAAAGGTAAAGATCTTTACCTTATTTCAAGGGAAGCGTATAAGCAYTGAGGCTTGGCTTTCCTAAGCTGTCACTGTTCCAGGTAAAAATAATTCCTGTGGCTCCAGYCCTTCCATGCACATGTTCTTGAAAGCAGTTCTGTGCTGGACCTGGGTAACCCGCAGGAACAACCCAAAATGTCTTTCTGGCTGCAAGATAATGAATCTACARGACAAACATCTCACAGACCTGAGCTTCTGCTGTGGGAGAGAGACTGGGTTGGGCACTAACCTGCCTCTGAGGGCAGAGGTCCTGAGTCTAGATTTTGCCCTTTAAATGCTGAAATAAAACCATTTGATTTCTTACCAAAGTATGTAATTTCATCTGCAGGTTTCACCTCCAAATGAAAATATTGTTATTACGAACCCGAACAGACCCTGGTGGGAAAGATACCAGCCTATTAGCTACAAGCTCTGTACTCGATCAGGAAACGAACAGGAGTTCAGAGACATGGTGACCAGATGCAACAATGTTGGAGTAAGTGCCTTGAAAATCTGTGTCTGATACAGCAAGAAGTACTGTCTCAGCTGAGGGAATGTGCTGCTGTCCACAAAGGAGGTGTAAACTGAAAAGAAACTGAAAGGGAAAAAAATTAATAGTGATGTGGTGAAGCCCTGGCTATCACTTCACACTCACTKCAAAATATACTGAAATGCATATATTGCTTTTCCAGGTTCGTATCTATGTGGATGCTGTTGTCAACCACATGTGTGGGGCTCTAGGTGGCTCAGGCACACATTCTACCTGTGGAAGCTATTTTAATACTGGAAACAGAGATTTTCCAGCTGTACCATACTCTGGCTGGGATTTCAATGATGGCAAATGTAATACTGGAAGTGGAGACATTGAAAATTATGGAGATATGTATCAGGTAACTTCCTCTSGCAAAATTTTCAAATCTTTTTCTCTCTTTCTTTTAAACATGTTCTATGAACTCTACAGTAAGATCATTCAAAGGGTGTAGTGCCTCACAAAACCTGTGCTTAGTCACTTGGCCAGCGAATGAGAAGGCCACACACACAAGCCAAGTAAACCAAAGAATTTGTTCACCACTTCCCTTTGGAAGGTATTCAGCTGTTATCAGGCTTCATCATGTGCAATGGTGACTTGGGAAGACAAATGCCTTCACTCTGGAAATCACTCCACTCCTTCTTCTAAATATAATCCAACCTTATTAACCACTACCCCACCTCCACTCCTCTGGTGTAATACACAGATATGTTTTTTTTTATTTCCGTTGCACAGGTCCGGAACTGCCGCTTGGTCAGCCTTCTGGACCTGGCCCTGGAGAAGGACTATGTGCGCTCAAAGGTTGCTGAGTACATGAACCATCTCATTGAAATTGGCGTGGCAGGATTCCGSATCGATGCTGCCAAGCACATGTGGCCTGGGGACATAAGAGCATTTCTGGACAAGCTGAAAGATCTTAATACTGAATGGTTTCCTGCAGGAACTAAACCTTTCATTTACCAGGAGGTAATATCCCTGTTTTCTCCTTCATATTGATCTTTATCTTTCGTATCTCTTTTGCCTTCTCCTTCAGAAGAAAAATAATACATCTTCATCCAATTTACCCCAGAAGGAGCTCACAATTTACTTGCAGATTACCTGCAGACTTAGGTAGTTTTTGTTTTTAAAAATGCCTCCACCACAGATTGTCAACTTTACCTTTCCTTTCTTCATTCATGTTTTTATATGTGTCCATTGTGTCTTATACTGACTTTGTGTTGATCTACACAACATAAATACTTAAATACTTTTTTCTCAATGTAAWGCGAGAAATAATGTTGAGTGCTGTGCATTGCATTTAGGTCTTTGTGAAACAAGAATGGATGCAAGTTTTCTTTCCTGTACCAGGTAATTGACTTGGGTGGAGAGCCCATCAAAGGCAGTGACTACTTTGGAAATGGCCGAGTGACAGAATTCAAATACGGTGCAAAACTGGGGACAGTGATCCGCAAGTGGAATGGAGAAAAAATGGTCTATTTAAAGTAAGGATGAAGATGCTGCAGCTTATCCAGGATTCACTGGATACAAGGGTTGACAGGGTAGCTTCAAGTCTGTGTTTTTGCCTAGGAACTGGGGAGAAGGCTGGGGCT
>NW_026623269.1:2608100-2609727 GCF_030028575.1 Malurus melanocephalus | reverse complement strand
GTGTGTTTTCAGGAACATGGTTAAGTTCCGTAATGTGGTGGATGGTGAGCCTTTCTCCAACTGGTGGGACAATGGCAGCAATCAAGTGGCTTTTGGCCGTGGTAATAAAGGCTTCATCATCTTCAATAATGATGACTGGTAAGTCAGTGGGAGAARTGGTGTCCCCAGAGAGAATAACTGCATCCCTCATCAGCAAACCAACATGAGTTATTGGAGTGCATGCTGGGTCTAGAGAGCCAAAATGGGAATGTGTGTAGGTGGGATAGGATCAGAAAGCTCATGCATTACACTGACCTTCAAATAGGGAAGTGGCATCAGGTTTGAAAATCTTATACAGAATTTGAAATACCTGTTTTGAAAACAATGCATAAATAGTTCATAAATAGTGTTTATTTTTTCACAGGAATATGAGTGTCTATGTGCAAACTGGACTGCCTGCTGGTACCTACTGTGATGTTATTTCTGGGCAAAAGGAAGGTGAMAAATGTACTGGAAAGCAAGTGTATGTTTCTGGTGAYGGAAAGGCTAATTTCCAGATTAATACCGATGATGAAGATCCATTTATTGCAATTCATGTTGAAGCCAAATTGTAATTTGGGAGAAATGTCCTCTATTTGGTCTGTGCATTACTGTTTCTCCTGTATGTGATTCTCTAGTTTTTGAGCATGAGTGACTCTGTATCCAGTGAATAATAAATGGCATTCAAATTGAAGAGTAATGCTTTTTCCCTATGAATTACATGTAGCCTTACYGCCTCATAATTAGCGCAAATGCAGTGGTAGATTTTAAGGCAGTGCAGCACTCCTGTTCCCATGTAACAAAAACACTGGAGAAAATAAAAAAAAAAAAAAAATCCCAAGCCATCACCTACCTAAGCTAAAACACAGCATTTCCAGGACTGGTCCATGCACACACACTTGTGTCCCAGAGCAGCCACATTGTGGGTTGTCACCTACCAACAGTGGCTACAAACAGAGTTTATCATTTCTTATGAAAAGCCAAACSTGGGGTCTGGTTGCTGAAGGAAGCTGGGCTGTGCCAATCAGTTATTCCAGCCTGTGGCATCAGTGAAACCAGCAGATTACCTGGTTCAGCTTGTGCCTGGGCAAACCAAAACCACAGCTCTTGTGTTTTTTGCCCCRGTGGTTTGAGGCAAGCAAAGGCTCGCTGTGCTGAAGGTGCCCGAGAGCACACGGTGTATCCAGGATTGCTCACACCTTGTGCCTGTGGCTGAGGCATGGCAGATTCTTGCCTCTGGTGCATTAGGCTCTCTCATTCTGTAATATCTCAGAAAATTGCACAAACAGAGCACAGGTGTGGCAGCTTGCCCCAGTTCCCTGTCAGCTGTGAGAGAACCCTGAGGTAAAGGTGAGTTGCGGGCCTTGCTCTAAGTCAGAGTCTCTGCTAGGCCTGAAATGCTGACTGCATCCCTGTCTGGAGGGGAAAATGGAAGGGGGCTGCTCCAGTTTGAGGTCAAGGTGTACATTGAAGGGCTGTTTCCCTTCTGTGGTGTTGGGGGTGGATTCTGACTCTCTGTGTGCACAGGGGCTCGAGGGTCTGTTGGAATAGCCGTGGTGTGGGAAGAGTGTCCCTGGCCCTGCACTGGACATCCTGTCTGTGTCCCTGG
>NW_026623269.1:2592830-2608020 GCF_030028575.1 Malurus melanocephalus | reverse complement strand
GTCTGTGTCCCTGGCCCTGCACTGGACATCCTGTCTGTGTCCCTCGCTGGCTGTGGCCAGCACCTCCCGGATCCACGCACTCAGCCCCTGGATCACCCAGTGGAGAGGTGCCAAAGATCCATGTGGCAGGGCACTCACAGCCTCTGCAAACCTGTTATATCCCCACAGAAGCAGGGCAGGGAGCCACTGGGCCCCTCTGAAATTCATAGGCACTGACTTAAGCCCTGCATTCAGCTYTAACCCTCAGAAACTGGGATTCCACACTAGCTGTTATTCAGACATTGCCCAATCCCAAATGGAATAGGCAGCTCACATTTCTAATTACAAATCCACCCCCAAGCCCCACAGCTTTTTTGGCAAATGACTGAAATGATACACATTGATCTGAGGTGTCCGTAAATCACCAGGCGGTGCTGAATTTGGAGATTGTTTGTGCCTGTGAACATATGTGGATCCACTTTCAAGGATGCTGGAGTGCAATGAGTGTTTTGCTTAATGTAGATTTACACAGCTCTGCATTTCTCAGTGACATTAAATAGAACATGGAGAAAAGAAATCATGAGACAGTTTCTTGAGGTGTAAGTAAAACTTCATGGGCAAAATATTCACTGCTTTGAAAGGACCTAACCTGCATTCAGACTGTTTTTTGTTCCTTTTATTTCAGGGTTTTGGCACATTAYATTATGTATAATTTGAGTGCAAAGATGGTAAAGAAAGAGACAGTGTCATCCGAAGCAAAATCAGGTCGTTCATATAACTCACTAAACTCAGAGTTATGGTCAACATTACTGCTGTTCCCTAAACCTTCAAAAAACTGTTAGTAGTAGGAAATGTTTATTTTTATAATTTCTGTTGCTACTCTTCTATATTTAAAGTGATGACACTAAGGCCTTATTTTTTTTGTACTACTAATCAATGAAAAATTATGAAATGTATCAAATTTAAAGTAAGATATTTGCTGGGGCACAAGAGACCTGCTGATGTGTAAAATTTTAGAATTTTGTTGCATAATGCAATATTTCATTTTCTCTTACAAGTAGTGCTCACTTTCATTGGCCAAACAGGGAGTTTAGCTGKGTAATTAATCTCTGATTCTATAAATGCATTGTAAAATTACAAATTTGTGATTTTTTTTTCCATTTTTTTCCTCTTTCATATTTTTCTTTTGAGATTTTTTTTCACCATAGTTCTTTCTCCAAATGGAGCTTTCAGTATCATAGTGATCAGAATTTAATGGAAGTGATGCACAATAAAGCAAAGTGAAGAGCTGTTTGTATGTTCAACTGCTCATTGCTCATATTTAAGTTTTACATATATATATATATATATATATATATTTACACACCCATGTACACATTCAGGTAATAAACACTTCCACATTCATCCCATCAGAAAAAAAAAAAAGAAACTCTGGGATTGATTCATCCTTCTAGTGAGTTTAATCCACAGAATTAAATTTTTTTATTTTTCCAATAAGGGGAAATAAACAGTGAGATCAGAAAAATCATAAACTCCTGGTATACTGTCTATAAGGGGACCAGAAAGTTGTTTATTGAATTATTCATGGTAATTTATTTTCTCACCCCAGTGCAAGAGCAAATTTGGAAACTTTTCTTCAGCTCTGCATGCCTTTGTGTCAGCTTATTATTTCCCTGAATCACTGTTACTTTTCTAACAGAAGAARGAGTTCTGTAAAGGGAAACTAACAGACTATTGTCTCTTTTATAGAGACTATAAAAATTTTATTCAAGTTATTTTGTTTTAAAGGGAAACAAATGAAAAACTCAACACACAACACTAACTTTTAAATTGCTGATCATGTGTTTATCTGCAATCTGTATTTTTAACAGCCTTAGTTATTAGTCTTATTGCACAATGTATTCTGAACAATATAAAGATATTTCCTTTGCAAGTRTTTTCATGCTGTGGCAATTTTAATTTTGCCTTAATGTTAAATCAGAATGGTTGTGAGAATGAATGCTACTGACACTGAGATGATAGTGGTRGATTATCTCCAGTCACTAGAGTCAGAGTGAGTGCTTGGATTTTTCACCACCTGGCACACTAAAGCACTTCAGGTGGGGAAAAACAGCCAAAGCATTTATTGTAGGATTAAGAAAGTGACTTACACCGTGTAGGAGAGCAGTAAAGTGTGAGCTGTGCTGTGGCATGTCTGAGTTGAAAATGGGAATACCAAACATTTGTCASAGAATGAAATTCCATTGTCTTCCTCGGTCCTAAACTCAGCCAACAAGACTGAGAAGCAGCCAGTTTATTTAACTGCATTATACTTTCCTATTATTCTGAGATTTATGTGACTGGGATTTCCTTTTCTTTGGTTGGTTATTTTCCCCCACAAAAAAAAAGGAATTGTGATGTCATAGTAAATATGACATCTTATTTTATTTTTCCTTCAATTGGGAAAAAAGCCTTTGGAAGCCTAGCACTTTCTGTGTRTTTGTAGATGACAAATGATAATAACTGTGGATGCTAATTTTGACARCCTTCTGAATATTCTGGAGTATTAAGTTAGTCAGGATACCTCTGAAGAAAGTTAACCTTTTGAATTTGGGCCAGATGACAGCAGGAAACTTACATTTATAATAATGAAAATTCAGGTTTTGGCTTAATTTACATTGGTATTATTCCTGAGCTGTTCCCTTACAAGTATGTGGGAAGCAGTCACTGAAATGTTGGTTCATTATCTTACAGGACCTCATGGTAGATTTCAAGTATTGGAATTGGTCTGTATTTAAAATGTGCCATTTGTTACACCATTATTGTCCAAACTCCCGTGTCTTTAAGGTTTGGTAAGCATATTTGTGCCTTGCAAATTGCCAAGACTAAACTCAAATTGCTGCCTGAGCTCACAGAATGAAAAAAAATCTACTTGCAGAATAGCTAGTGACTGATTTTTGGTCGTTTAGATACCAATCAAGTTGAATCTCACCAGTCCTAATGTTTAGCAACAAAAAAAAGAAGAGGAAAGGAACACTTAGTTGGACAGATTGACACCAGGGTGAAAAGCGTAATTTTTTTTCCCTTGGGTGTTTTGGTTTTTTCCTTATTTTTTCCTTGTTTTTTCCCTGTGTCTTCTTTTCTTGTACTAAAATCGAATTGAATGGAAGAAACCTATTTTATAATCCTAGTCAGCAAGAAAACTGAGGTTAACAAGCATTTTTWAAGAAGTCATGGGGTCACATCCCACTGTTAAAAGCACAATAAATGCAGCAGCAGCAGCCTCGGTCTGCAGACCTACTAATGCTTCTCACAAAGCAATATAATTCCAAGAATAGTATTTCTCTAAAAGGAAGTTTCTTGGAAATGAGGRTAGCTTCACAAACATAAATCCGCACCTCTACAGACATCTAAATCTCTCTTCAGCTGACTTTTACTCTCCTGGTCTTCAGCAATTGTTGCCACCCTTTTGATTGTATTTAAACATATTTCATTTGCATGGTGTGGTAGAAAATGCCAGGACRATATTTTACTGTAAAGCAAGATCATATTGGGATCAGCTGTAGACAGGGTGTAACCTCACTGCAGAGGGCTGTAGGTTTTATTCCCACAATTCAGCCCTGATTTACTATTGCTATCTTCCCATTCGTCAYGGACAAAGTACAGTCGCCCTTTCCATGTCTGCTAACTTTGGAGAAATACTCATTTTCTAGAGACAYAGGTGGCTTTCTGTTCATTTGATCTTCACACTCAAATGCCATGTTCTGTTTATCCCACACTTAGAGATCAGAAGGTTGGAWAAGACCATTGGGGTCATTTCAGTTGCACTATAATTACATGATGATCCTCTCAACAYACCTCTTAAATGTTTTATCTGGTCTACTTTGAACATGACTTTGTTGATCCATCCGTGACTTCTTTTGAAGTGCTACTCTACTGCCTTAATGGACTTTATAGGCAGATTTCTTTTTATCAGTAAGATAAAATTTACATTTTCTTATTATAGTTCATTGCTATTTAATCACCTTAAACACCACACTGTCTTTCCCCTGACAATATTTCCTATCAATAGGCAAGAAACTAAGTGTGTGCTGAATGTCAGTGTAGTGTGTATTAACAAGAAAATCAACTGCCTCAAAATGAAACCCACTTTCATTTTGCCCTTCCTCTTTTTTATCTAGATGGACACAAAAATCAAGTAACAGGAGTTTTCTAATGCTACAGTRGAATTCAGTAGAAATTTGGCCTCACATGATCTGATACTTACATGCTTATAAAATTTGTTAGTTAACCCATAATAATTGCAGGTATAAATAACCTTGGTTCAATGCATCTGTCTACCCTGAAAATATTAGGAAAGAAATGGTCTAAATGGTGTAAAATCAAGTAGCATATAATCGTGTGTGTGTGTGTGTGTGTATGCATATATATGTATAATTTGTGTATCCATACACACACATATGCACACATTTACATTTGTGTTGGGGTTTTTCTCATTCCTTATACTTGCAGGATATCCCTTAAGCACTTAGCTGGAAATTATATGAAATATTTATAGATCCCTTTATGCTCAATTTCGGCAAACAACGTTTTAAGAATCTGAATTAGTAAATAAGTTTTTTTATTTTTGGGACAATCAGTGGTGCAATCTCACATTTCTTGTGCATCTAGAATTTTCATTGAGATCAAGCACTTTGGGGAAAAAATTAGCACTGCGACTGATCAGATATGTTAGACTTGTTTTGTTTATGCATATTTCCCTTAAAATGTTTGAAATATTTAGTCTTTTTTTAATAGAGTTTTAAATGAAATTAGAACATCTTTAAAGATGCTTGTGTAATTTTGCAGTAAGATGGAATTTTAATTCACCCTCATCCTAACAAATGAGGGAAGAGTGGAAAATTTTTTTATTGAAGCCCAGCACTCTTTACACAGTTTGAACTCTTCCTATTCCTGCTTCTATTTCTCAGAAACAGCAGTTCTTTTCCAAACTTGTATTTAGAAGGTTTTTTTTTAAAAGAAAACCTGATGTCTGTTCTCCCTTCACTATTTTGCAGGAATACTTTCTGTTTCGACATGGTCACTTGAAATATTTAGGGTGGTGGGAGGTGACTTCAGATTTTGGAAGAAGGAAAAGAGAACAGATGATTTTTCCCTSTTTCCATGTACAAGAGTCTCATAAAGAAAGCAGGAGAGTTGACGGGTCTGTTTGGTGTCTCATTACAAGGCTGTCACATACAGAATGAAATAATTACTTGCTCAGCTGTTCAAAATACATTTGTGCTGCTACTAATTAAAATAACTATGGACTTTTAGGAAGTGGAGCACCTTGGCAACACCTCTTCAGTCTGTGGCTCTATTCATTTTYCTATCATTCTTGAAAAATAAAAGACATTCTGCTCTCAAAAACCAAACCATCAAGAAAACACAATTCCTTGTGTCATGTCTTTAGAAATCTATTTTCTTCACAGCTCTGTAATACTTTTTAAGATATCCTCTACATTCATGACATCCCTTGCCTGTTTTTAGCTTGGWGCCATAGTACAAACCTCCACAAATTATTTTATCAGCAAAACTAAGGACTTTCCAAACTGTTAACACGTGTGAATGTGCAAATTTTCTGCAACAAATATCTAGAGATTCTAGAGAAACTGTCCATGCTGCCATTGAAGTAATGGACACAATTTTGCTATTTCMAACTATGCTGCTATTTACTTTAGAAATAATATGCACTAAGCCAGAGATAAAGCATGTATAAAACCAAAATTCTGTTACTCTCTAATTTTGAAAGTATTTAAATTGAGCAAAGTAAATGTATTCTTACTCTAGGAACTGGTGTGTTTATATTGCACATATACACAGATACACACAAAAGCAGTGTTTGATCTATATTTATGATATAGATGGCATCATCTGTGTGTTTAGGAGACACTGCATTTCTACGGAATATAGCGGAACTGTAAGCTTTGCTGAGTAGCTCACTGAATTGAAATAAATAGCTTAGGCTCTTCAGATTCCATTTTTATGCTCAACAAACTGTCACCAAGGAAGTAGCTTTGCACAGTTTATGACATTTTCAAGAGATTTGCAGTTGTATCCTGAATGCATTCAATTATACTTAATATCAACCTGCAGAATTACTTTTTGCCATTACCAGGACAACTTCAGTGCAGAGGAAAGTGCTTTGTTCAGAGATAGTATGCTAATGTCATTTTTTTGAACATCTGATATATTGAAACAGGCCACTCTGTATGGAGGAAAAATGCATCAAGTTTATATGAAATATCAGAGGCCCTTTTACCCTGATTTGCCCAGCACAGCAGTTAAACTGCAGCGACAGGAGGCTGAGTGGGACAGGCTGAGCCTCTGAAATCCCAGCTGCTGTGAAGCTGTAGTGAAGCATTACTAGATTGTTTTTTAATTTCAAATCATCTCTACTCCTTCAATGCCCTCCTATGATTTTTCAATTAATAATATTTCAAAAAGATCATGTGTAATTCAGAGATAGGGCTCAATTGCTACATGTTTCTGGGAACACAAAGTGATGTGTCAGTAACGAGTCTTTAACAAAAAAAAAAAAAAAATTAAAAAGACTGTCCACAGAAGAGCACTCTTACATGGACATACTGATGTGCCTAATTAAAGAAGCTGGATCATGATCATCAGGGTAATGTAAATACTAATAATGCTAATAGCTTAGCTTCATCTAAATTGGACTGTTCTGGAAAATAAYCACTAATTGGAATTGATAGGAAATGATGAAGTCATGCAATTTTTGCTGACAGTACTATACCCAGCAMACAGAAACAAGTTCACTCCAGTGCCAGACAAAAGAGTTCTACTGAACTGCAAATAAGCACAAAGCACAAACGGTGCCTTTTTTGCTAAGGACTAAGCATCAACAACATACTGTCACCAGCTGCGTCAATTAGAGAAAACTTCGAGTTTTGGCAAGTGTAGCAAAACACTGCGAGTGTTGGCAGCAGTTTGGAGGCCCAGGTCAGCTGGCTGGGGCTGCAGGATCACACTCATGGTGTTTCTTGCTGGAGCAGCTCTCCACAGGCAGCCTGAACCAGGGGAACCAGGCCCTGGAGATCACTGCTTCTGGAAGATTTGTTTCTGTGGGACAGTCAACACTTCGTCCAAGTCTAAAATTCTGCAAAGCTTCCACATTCTTATTGTTAAAACTAAGACAATAAAATTCTGCAAAGCCAGTGATGGGTGTGCAAGCAATACAGAAGCCCATTAACTAAGTCAAATGATCKAATAATATCCTGTTCTCTAACACTTTTCTGTTATTGAGCACTGAAGTCATGTAAAGGTTTTGACATCTGCCTCTTACTTTGCCTCATAAAATGGAATGTACTATTCTGTAGTYTGAGCAATTATGTTAAAATCAGAACATTACAAAACTCAGTTTCTCATATTAAACACTACTTTGTCWATTTGTGTATTATTGTATTACATTTTTTATTTAAGCAGTGATAGAARCTTTCTGCATTATTGAGTACCCAGAAATATAAAGTTCAACGGTTTCATTGCAGACTTTAGTATCACCTTAAGAAATGTGTGTATATTTTAGTTTCTGTGTCATTGGCTTTTATAGGTGTCTGAAAATTATGTATTACAATTATACAGAATGACTGTTTTAAGCAGCCCGCCTAATTTGATGCCTTTTAGTCACTGAAAGAGCCTACACATTTTAACTGTCTTCTTTAATTCTGCTTTCTACAGCTCCAGCTGCTAATTTTGATTCAATGAGTACCTGCTGCAGGTCACCATCACACCTACAGATGGATACCATTAAAATGTTGTTTCTGTTAAGTGAGAACAAGGTACACAAGACAGGTGATCTTTTGATTTAGCTCTCACCACAAGATCTTTGCTGATGATAAAGCAGATGGTCAACTTTGTTGAAAGGGAGAACTAAAATAACTGGATATATTTTGGCAGATGTTCACTACATTCATGCATAAACAAATTGAATCCTCATCTTTTATCTCAGTCAKGTTCTAGGTGTAAATGATGTGCAGTACATCATGTGTTGTGTGTTCTGAAACCTGAACCAGGATAACACTACATTTTCTATTAATCACTACAGTGAAAGAATGAGGTATTTTGCTTTTATCCATCAGAAGACATAAACATTATTAAAATCTTAATTTATTTTGATGCGTTTGCTTTCTGGTTTCTTACAGAGGGGAAGTTTTTTAACAGGCAAAATGGTATTTTTGGGATAGGCTATTTATCTTAGGAGTAAAAACAGGAACTATGTGGCACAGATCTTCCAGCAATGCTCACTGCTCAAGGAAACAAATGGACRAAAAGTCCATACACTTGCTGAAGGATGTGTGTCTGGAATAAACTCCAAAAATTAATAAGGCAGCTCTTACAACCAGGTGTTTCACAATGTCCCTCTAATAGAAACAATAACTATCTACTTCCTTCCTTTCAGAGGAAGAAGATAAAATTATATTGTAAAGGAATCTGATTAATTCA
This sequence comes from Malurus melanocephalus, assembly GCF_030028575.1. Lineage (NCBI taxonomy): Eukaryota > Metazoa > Chordata > Aves > Passeriformes > Maluridae > Malurus > Malurus melanocephalus. The sequence continues at coordinate 2,599,563 of NW_026623269.1, read as the reverse complement.
GATATATTATGACATTCAGATATAGGCTTCCTTTTTTTTCCTTTTTTGCAACTGGGGCAATATTTATTCTGTTGTACATGCCATAGCATTTCAGGAATTCTTGCCAATAAATAAAGAAAAAAAAGTTGCAAAAAGAARCAAAATGATAAAACATGTCATACCACAAGATGGCAATACTGTTTAAAYTATCAGGCTTACTCAACTGAAACAACAGTGTTATGAATATCCACAGCAGATAGTACACACAGCACTTATTTACAACTCYAGTGTAAGAAGGATATTTTCAAGGAAGATAATCACAAGTTAGTGGTATTCTGCAGGGTTTGTTTTAATTTTCCTTTTAAGAAGTACTGTAGAACAGGTATATGATGTTCCATATTGTGGCTCAGGCTACAGTGGAACAATGTTACTAGATTACAACACAAACATGTAGAGATAAGAATGAACATATTGCAATCAATGAACATATTGCATACTCGTTTTCTATTTCATATCCTCAGTTTCTGGAGAAGAGAAATTTGAGGCCATTAAATAGTGTCTGGCAGCTATTCTTGTTGATTAGCTATCACCTTAGTAATTACAGCCACTTTGAGGCAGCAGAGAGAGCAGATGCAGGAAGCTGCCATGGCATTGCTTCATCAATATAAGATGTGCTGCATGCAAAAGGTGTCATTCAGAGGAAGCAGATAAAATGATACTGCATACTCAAGGGTAAACATCATATTCCCCGTTCTGAGGCWCTGCCTGGTTATGTTATTAAATAGTTATTGCTGCTGTCTTATAACAAAACAATCTCAGTGCAGTGTTTCTGCAGCAGCAGCCCCAAGACAGGTCGGGAGCTCCCTACCTGGGAGTGAGAACTGTCTGGTGTCACAGCCAGGCAAAGGGTTCCTCAAAGGCAGAGGAACTCATGAGARCAAACAGTGTGGAAAGGAATGATGGAGAGCTATAAAGAAATTCTGTTACAGGGACATACATAATGATATAAACCCAGAAAATCTACTCTTGTCTCTCCGCTTGTGGCCAGGGCAGTCCTGGACAAATGCATGCCTCCAGAAGGAAGAGGGAAATCACTTGCAGCAGATYAGCCCTTGCTGCTTTAGTCCCTGTCTGAGGCAGCACTGCTGGGAGCTGGCAGGTGCAGCTGCAGAGCTGCTGATTTGCCACAMTGAAGATTTGTCATGGTGTAGTAAGAACTTGTTAGTCTGCCCATTGCCATGACAGGCCAACATATCTATTTCTGTTTGCACTGGYGGATGCAAATAACCACATAAATCACTAGAACAAGCCTCATTCAAGGCATGTTTTTCAGCAATGTGAACACAGTGCCCAGTACTGGTCTATGAAGAGGAATGTTGTTATATTTAACTGCAGGGTGTATCTTTTTTTCTTGATGTATACTATAGCATGTAACTCCCATTAACTTTAAAAGGGTACAGACTCTAGGAACATCAAAGTAGAAAATACCCTGAGAAAAAAAAGTCTGCCCTTGGATGCTCAAACATTAATGCTGACATTAATTTAAAAGTGCAGTTAGCCCAAAGTATGCCCCTTTCTTTTGGATATGGAACTGAGCTCAATCCTCACGGAGAAGTTTTAGAGAATTTCCAGAAAATAGCAACTCCTAAGAATATACCAAACTATTTAGAATCAAAACTTTATTAGAAAATGAGATAGTTTTTGCATTAAACAAAACTGATTTCAAAATAAGCAAYAGCAAGTACCTCATCCTACTTTATTCTCCAGTACTTATCTGTCTCATATCCTGAACTGCACAGTCTCATTCTTGCATACAGAATTCTTTTCAAGGAGATAGCATGAAGTGCCAGATGAATTCACCTTTTCCACTCATTGCTTGCCTGGACAATCAAGGCACTGTGGACACAGCTCAGGCACGATTCTTAACCTAGAATTATCATAATTATCATAGCATAATTATCATCCCTAGCCATCAATATCTACTCTTTATGGAAGCAAAAAATTCACATTGATCTCAGTGCTTCTGAGCTTCTGTCATAATYCAAGTTTTCCTGACAAAAAGTAACAGTTCTCCATGCAAATATTAAAAATTGAAAATTCTCCTATACCTCCAGCATTTAGATGTTCATACCTAGTTTCATGTTGGAGTGTCCCATGGGAGGCTCTGCCTTTACAGGTCACTAGGCAAAAAGCTCTCTTAGCTRCCTTCCAACCCAAATTCTCAACTTGTATGGAATAAAATAGGGGTGAAGGATATGTATGCAGSAGGCTGAAGTATCAAGGATACAGCCTCAGTATCAAGTATATGGGATGCTGGGCCTTAAAAAGAACCTTTTGTGATTTATTGTAACAAGTCAAACCTACAGGTCAGGATGCAATGAAGCAATGGAGATCTGGAAGGTCAGAGCAGGAAAGGATTTAGCAGAACTTTTAGTATCTTCCTGTGCAAACATGTGGGCCAGACTGTACATAACACACACACACACACACAAAAAAAACCATAATTGATATTCTTCCTTATTTTATTCACCCTGCACTGTGACATTACCTAGCTCTCCTAAAACTCAGAATCTCTTCGCTGCATTTTTGGTAGCATGACAGTGTGGAAGAAAGCATAAATAAATAATGAAGTGACCTGCAGACTAATACACTCCCTAGTTCAGACGTATTTTCAAGTATATATTTTAAGCTGACATGCCATTAAAATAAAAAATTAATGAACAGAAGCAAAAAAAAAGCACCATATTTCATTTCACATTAAATACATCTAGGTAACTTGTCACTTTGCCACACCTTATCAGAAGATGACACAGGGAAGAGGCTCCAGGACTGAAGGACAACAGCTGTGCCGTAAGTCACCTTGAATCYGAGCATTGGATCTGCTGTTTGCCAGAGCACAAACCCCACATTTCTGTCCAATATTCTGTCCTTGAAAGTGACCAGCTTCTATAGAAAGTGCAAGAAAAGGATGTAAGGGAATATTATGGGATAGCCTCTTTAGATAAGAGGTACTGCTCAGTTAAATAAAATATAGCACAAAGCACCAAGGTTTCTAGCCTTACATTTCTTTATTCTATCTTAAGTATAACCCAGATCATCCTTCACAATGATTTCAGGTTAAAGAAACCTTACTACTGCAACAAACCTTTTTGCTGCCATTTTTATTTGCTATTAAAGAGCAATAATGCTGTCACAGAGGCAAGAAGCACAGGTTTTATTTTTGTGTTTGAGAATTGACAGAAGGCACTCACCAACAGAAAACAGCTGCAGAAAATTGGAATAATGCAAGAGCCGCAAGACAGATCCAGAATTACAGAAGGTGACACAACTCAGGGTATGGAAGAAGGCATTTAGCAAACAGCAGCTACTCCTTGTGGGCTGGCATTGGAATTGGAGTGGGTTACCTTGTGTGTTTTGCCTACAGGTATGGTATGAAGGAAACTCTGAGAGGAAAGGCCCCTGTACTGCAGGATCATAATTTTACATTTACCTTGCAGTAACTTCCTATGCAGACCAGCTCTAACAGCTGAAAAACAATACTGAAGTTATGACACTGAAAGTTGTGGAGACAACCATCAGCAACAAGAACCTGAACTGCTCACAGTGAGTGGTGTACAACTGAAATACTGTCTGCTAAAAGTGGCTTCTGGACATGTTTCTGTGGACTTGTTTACCCCAGTCRTTTTAGCAAAACCTGGCTGAATCTCATCTACATCTCTAAATCTCTCTTGTAGATACTTTTTACATCATTTCTCTAAGACTGTATAAGCTCTTCAAGGCTTTATATTCTTTCACCTTTTTCCTATTTTCTACTTTTTAAAGATGACTGAATTTTTAARAGTTTTCCKAGCAAAAGGAAGTCAACAAGTCAARTGTATTTTTCTGGCTACATTCAACTTGAGCATGGAGTCACCATTCTGCTCCAAATTCAACAATGTCTTTCCAATGTCCTGTTAAAATCACTCTTGTTTTAAATTTGTTTTCATTGAAATACATAAAACTAGGAAACCAGCAATATGAGAGAAGAATTTTCAAAATACACAGATGTAAAAATAATAAAAGAGGGGTTCAGCTAAAGCTTTAACATCAGCACACTTGATATGTCAGATTTCTGGCATATCTATTGAAAAGCCCAAAGACAGCTAGATGATAATTTCAATGTTTTTGCATGAAAAGTGATCCAATAAGCAAACATTCTAATTGTATAGAAGGAAATATGGCACTGTAGATTCAGCTTCTCAACATGTTACTGAAATACTGACCAGAAGAGTAATGCCAGATGAGTAAGTGAGCAGATTTCCCAGCTCTTTGAACACCCATTGCTTACACTGAGCAGCCCTAAAAGACATGCTAACTTCAAAAGCTTAATGCACTTTTTCAAAATGCAGAGTCCAGAGAACAATTCAAACAACTGTCTCCACGGCCTACTTTTGTGTTTAGAAGTATTCAGCTGAATTTCTAAATCAGAAGAATGAAAGWTTAAGTTTAGCAGAAAGTTTCTTAAGAGCATGGACATTTTTCAGCTCAGTCTCAGTGATTTAGCTAGAAACTTTATGGAACCAGAGATATCTGCTATAATGGTTTTACTACCCAGTTTAATAGAACTTAAATTCCATCACTTCATATTTACCCTAAGAGAAGTAGCTTTAAATATATCTAGCATGTTTAAAGCATCAAAAAGATTTAGTATTAGAGTCCTCTTACATTTATTTCTTTAAAGGAAATGTGTTCTCTCCTTCCTGGAGAAAGTTTTCATTCTAGAAATTCAAATTAATCTCAGTACTGATTTATTCCTGTCCTATGCCAGATGAGTTCTCTATGTTTTTTCTAGCTTTTGCTAGATTAACATCAGTCTTAGAAAATGTTCATTAATAATATTTGCTTAACAGAAAAAAATGTGTGGAAAAAGACAATCTATAGGATTAGAGAGAAGGGTTTTTTTTTAATTTTCTTTCCAAAGTCTTGGGTCCATTGGTTCATAAGTAGTGGAGTGAATATGGAGGGCYAGAATAGCACTGTTTCCTACAGAAAACTGGTTACTGGCAATATTTCATTTATGGAATGGCAGTGCAATAYCCCTGCATTTGTTTGTTTTCTCATGCATAGAAAGCTTGAGAAAATGCTGCTTACATCATCAAAACAAACTCTCATAGAAATTTTATAAGCCAGCAAAGCACAGATGGTTGAAGGCATATGTTGGATCACTTTTAGTTTTATTTGCTTAAGAAGACTTTCTCTGCTCAGGTCCTGAAAACTTTCTGTTAGGACTAAAAAGGAGCGGGTGAAGCAAATRATGTAGCATATCTGCAAAAAAGTCCTTTCATTCCCCTGTAAAACTTTCCTGACAATAAATGCAATTGAAACTACTTATAATAATAAGAGTATCCATTATTTATAACTGTTTCTTCTAGTTTCTTCTTTAGTATACTTTTATTTTATTTTAATAGGCAAGGCCAAAGTGCAAATRACTAAAGTTTATATTAAACTCCCCTGTTAGACAAGGAAGGCAAGGCCACTTGTTTTAAAGATTCTGCAGCTTTTTACTAAAAAAAATCTGTGAGTGAGTTTTTTACTTTATGTGCAATTTGAAAAACAAACWTTTGCTTTCCCATTTAGAATTGTTGTTGCATCTGAGTTCCTKTGGATTCAGGCAAACCTAGGATAGCCAGTATCATTCTGGGTGCCAAAAGCAACCCTCCAAATCTGAGTTTTCACATCTAGATTTATCTAGCAACCATTCTTAAAAGCACATGGTGGCTTTAATTATTAAATTAAATAATCAACACAATCCAGTATTTCTGATTTTCCAGCTATGAAGCACACTTGAAAATGAGAGACAAAGGGTAAGAAATTGCAGATTTATTAATGTTTTGCTCCTGATTTTCTTGATTAGAAGAAAAAATGAAATGCAGCAGGCACCACATTTCCTCATGTGACAAAGCTGAAATTCGGAAAGGTTTCAGGTAAAAGTGAATATGTGAATATGTTGGAAGAGAAATGAGAATGAATGTGCCTTGCTGAGTCTTGAATTTATATGGACTATAATTCAAAATACATAATTAAAAAAATCTTATGATGGTTAAAACTGTATTTAACTTGCTTTTCTCAATTCTTCATTTTCAAGGTCATTTACACTAACAGACATACACATACACATTTTGTTGCTTAAAGCTAATTTACTTTTGTTGATTATTCAGCAGTGGAAGTCATAGACTTCTCCCCATAGCATCATTACGATGAATTAATAGCACAGTTCACTGTTATTTTTATTGGAAAAAATGACTTTCAACTATTATGTCTCAGCTGGAGCAATCATATGATATCTTAGGTTATCTTATTCATGCACATCTTAAAAATAATTTGAGTGCCAGCCTTAATTGGATGAATACTGTAGGATATATTAAGAGAACATAATGAAGCACTTTATTTCTTTAGACGTTTCCCAATATGGGTTTAATTAAATTCCCTTTTTCGTTGCTGTTGTTAATTCTGATCAAATTTTATGAATCAGTCTTAAAGGAAACTAAAGAGGAGACATTTTGTGTCCTAGAGGCCCAATTCCGCATTTGTTATTTGTGACMCTTCTACCGTATCCTACCAGAAATTTCTGTGTGTAAGGACAGAGGAATTACACCTTGGTAAAAAACAGATAAAGATAAATCAATTTACCTCTCCTGGGGATCAAATACAAAGACTAAGAACATATTGATTACTGGAGCACAGAGCACGGCACAGCACGGGAACGGGGAAGCCT